>NW_020956285.1:175446-178249 GCF_003031625.1 Empidonax traillii | reverse complement strand
GATTTTTTAGGTGAGACACAGTGTGCGCGGAACTGAGCCCACCCTTTAATCCTGAGGTTCATCTGCCGGGGCCAAGCACGCTTGGACGGTGGCAGCGAGGTCCTCAGGACGTAGATGGATTGCCTTACAGGGCTAACAAGCTCCATCTGCCCGGGGAGGGGCCCCGACCGGGAATCGAACCCGGGTCTCTGCAGTGACAGTGCAGTGAATTTTCCCCTGGACCACTAATACCACCTAGAAAATTAACATATTTCACTTCAAATAAGCCAATGCAACCACCTCAAGTTTACTGGTAATTGCTCACCAGATGCTGTTTTTGATAGCTTCTCATTTAGCTTTTAGAAGTGATTGTCTATAACAGAAAACTTTACCATAGGTAAGAAATGAAGTTAAGCTGTACTTTGTTTTCTGAAAATAAATAGGAAATTCTCAAGCTCTCAATCTCTAATGCAATATTATTAGAAATCCAAATAGTCCCTACTTTTATCAGATAGATCCAACTTTTTCTTTTAAATAAAATTAATTATTGAAACATAGTAACAGAAAAAACCCTCAGTGTTTTTTTCTCTTTTAGATAAAGACAAAATATCCATGAAAACATACCTATTCATAGAATTTTAATGCTCTGGTGTTTCATACTATCAGAAGTTCCATTTGCCAACAATATTTTTCTGTCAAAAAAGTTAATTGATCTCAATCAACTCAAGTAAGATAGTCTATTCACTCCCTCAGAAACCTGGAGAAACTTATTAGTAAATTTAAATTAGCCTATACATTCAACATTTATAAGTTTATTGCATTTAATTTGAAGGGGAATTGTGAGTTATGCCAATATAATTCAAAATATGCAAAACTACACTGGAGTTGTTAATTTTTAGTACCCTGAAGCACTAGTGACAAATGGCTATCACGCACAAGAAATAAACTAATAAAAACAAACGTCATTACAAGTTCAAGGTGATGAAGGAAAAAAAGAAAAAGAAATCACCATATTAATTAATAACCTATTAATGCAGAGAAAATTCCCAAAGCACATATTCGAGTTGTTTTTTCCCCCACCAGGCAAAGTCTGTCCACTAATTAATAGTTTTCAGCTCATGTCAGTTCTTCAGTACCCAAAGTGTGACTCGATAATTAACAAGAAATTCACATCCCAAAGCAAACTAATCAATATTAATGTTATTGAGGGTGGTTGATTCTGATCTTACCTCTGCTATGGTTATGCATTCCGGATGCAAGAACTTAATCATGTGATTGGCCAGCATCAGATAGCACAAAGCATCTTCATCCACGTGTAGGCCAAAATACTCATTGTAATCTCCACTGAACCCTGTGCCTAATAAGACAGTTTTAAAAGCTACAGTCAGCTTTCTTTTTAGAAAACAGATATTTTGCAATATTCCATTTTATAAGCACCACATTTATTGATGATTTCTGATCTACCCGCAGAGCAGCAAAACAAGCTTTTAGCAAACCTGGATTTTTTTTGAGCATTTATAGAATACGCTGAGTTGGAAGGGACCCACAAGGATCACCAACGTCCAACTCCTGTCCCTGACAGGGCAGCCCCAAGAGTCCCACCCTGTGCCTGAGAGTACTGTCCAAATGTTTCTTGGCTCTGTCAGGATTGGTGCTGTGACCACTTCCCTGGGGAGCCTGTTCAGTGCCCAACCACTCTCTGGGTGAAGAACCTCTTCCTGATATCCAACCTAACCCTCTGCTGGCACAACTTCAGGCCATTCCTTAGGTCTTCTGTCCCCAGTGCAGAGCAGGACAATCCCCTCCCTTGACTGGCTGGTGTTGCTTTGCCTGATGCCTCCAGGACACGGCTGGCCCTCCTGGCTGCCAGGGCACTGCTGACTCTTATTTAACTTGCCATCAACCAGGACCCCCAGGTCCTTTTCTGCAGTGCTGCTTTCCAGCATCTCACTCCCCAGTACATACATATATCAGGGGTTGTTCTGCCCCAAATGCAGAATCCAGCACTTGTCCTTGTGATTTGGTGATTGTCCAACACTCCAGTTTGTATCTCTGCAGGGATCTTTTGGCCTTTGAGGGACTCAACAACCCAGGGGCTCTCAACTGTGCCATTGCCAGCTGGGAGCTCCATACATCCCAGCCTCTTCATCACATATACCACCACCCTCCTCCTGCCTCTTCTACCCTGCCTATCCCTCCTGAAGAGCCTGTTGTCATCCAACAGGACACTCCAGGCACAGGACTCATCCCACCAGGCTTCATTTATGTCAGTGATGTCATATCTCTGGGACTGGGTCAAAGCTTCAAGCTCCTCATTTCTTCCTCCCGCTGAGTATGTTGGTGTAGAAACACTTCAAATGTGGTTCGTTGTAGCAGACACCTCATGGGGCAGATTGAAGGATCCCACTGGTGCTGAGTTCCTCAAGTTTTGGTGTGCCACCCCATTGCTCATCACTGGCAAGACTGGTTTTATCCCTTTCCCCCCCTCTCCTACCTAATTTAAAACTTACCAATGAGCCCTGCTAACTCCTGTTCTAAAACCCTTTTTCCCCCCACTCTGAGAAACAGTGAACCTGATAGCATTATTTCCACAGCAACAGCTGCAACAGGACTGCTGAGATTAGAGCTGATTAAACTGCTTACCAATCCCATGATGGTGATACAACATAGATGTAACACCGTCAAAGCGGAACCCATCAAAGCGATAGTCTTCAATCCACATCCTCAAATTAGACAGAAGGAACCTCAAGACTTCCCAGCTGAAATAACATGAACACATTTTATAAGCTTTAAAAACCTTGGGATCAAGTAGAATTCATCATAC
>NW_020956285.1:168941-174098 GCF_003031625.1 Empidonax traillii | reverse complement strand
TCCAGGGCACAACTCTCTCTGCCACCCTCAGCATGAGCTGCATCAGGAGTGTCTCCTGCAAGCCACGGCTCCAACAAGTTCCCTCATCTCAGCCAGCCAACACATGACAGAGAGAAACTTCTTCTGCCAACATCTTCAACACCTGCCAATTCTATGATTCCTCTCTGATTAATTTTCCAAGACAGCACAGCTATGAGCCCACTTCCTACCAAGTTTCTTTTCAGAGAAGAGAGCAAGCTACACAGCGGGACGTGGTGGGTGAGCACAGAGCACCTCAGTCAGCATCACTGTTCCAATTTACCCGTGCACACAGTAGGCACGATGAGTGAAGGGGATCCTTTCTACATTTAATTTAACAGACGTCAGAAACAGTAAATTGCTGAGGAAATTACGACACAAGGAACATACTCCATTTTGACAAAACAAATGTGCATAGTTTCCTTCCTCCAAAAAGCTTCCACAAGGATGCTTTAAGACTCGAGTTAGTTGTATTACACAAAAAAATGTGTGAAAACACTCCCAGACTGGTCAAATCCTGATCTCACCAAACAGCCAATTCTTATTTATTTCCATAGAATTAGAACAGTTCTCCTTTTCTTTGCATGCACTGCACACAGATATATACTCATGAACACAAAGACAAATATTACCAAATCAAAACATCCAAATTTAGGAAATGTGAATTCCAGCTCACTGTGAATTGCCTCAGTTCAATCTCTTTCCTTGGCATGCACAAGATTTTTTTTTTGTTATCTCCCCTCTCCCCAGTTCATCCAATTCACAAGTTAACATTATACAAGGAAGATCTCAGGAGCTTGTCTGAAGAACCTTTTATATATTTGTTATTTCTCAGCTGAGACAATTTGCAATGAATGAACAAGAGGGAGAATGCTCTGATATTAAAAGAAAGATATTAAATAGAAAGATATAAGAAGTCCTACAAACTGTCAAACTGGTCACAAGAAAACCAGCTTTGAGCCAACATTTGCTGTATCTTTTTCTGACCCAGCATGAAATTTGCAGAAAGTTATTTTCTGCAAGCTAAATACTGTGAGAAAAGTCAAAGCAGTAGCTGCATTACAATAAAAATAGTATCTTACACAGAGTTAAGGTAATACATGTACAAAGAGTACATTAATTACTAAAAGCACCAGCCAGACTTAAAGGCTATTTCTTCTCATTTTAGACTGCTTGACTTTATAACCCTAAAGTCCTTACTATGGTGAAGAGGATTTTTACATCTGTAAAACATACACAGAAGTCTCAAAACAGATAACAAATGTAATTCCACCACTGAAGACTGAACTTTGGGAAAAGATGGAGAATAAGAGTGAAAATAAGTTGTAATGACTTTTAGATGAAAAAGTGGCTACGGATCAGAACAAACAAGATGAATCTGATGAAACAAAATATTAGTTAGCAAATTGATGAGATCAAAAACCTGAGTAGGAGCAGCAGATGTTTTCCAACCATCTGATTGCACATGGGAGAGAAGATAATAAATAAATAAATAAATAAGTCATTCTAGTCTAAACTTGGAAAAATTCAGGTTGAGGATCATTTTTAGGAAAGATATCAAATTCTAGAAACCATATTGACTTTCAGAGAAAAATACACAGCTCCAAAATATGAGCCAGAATAACAGGGTTTTTTTTAAACTTGCAAATCACACAAACTATACAGAGGTTCATTTTTTTTCATCCAAGTCAATTTGTTTATGGGAGCAGAAGCATTAGACAGAGAAGTTGACAGATGTAATGAATGACTTGGCAGAATGCCAGTAGAGGCCAAAATTGAAGAGGCATAATTGAAATACATCCACCATGGAAGCAATAATTCAGGAGCATTCCTAAAACAGTACATTCTTGTAATTTTACAGAAAGATATGTAAACAGGATAGCATTCATTAAGAATGTAATTTCTCTTGGGCAAAAGCCATATCTTAAATTATATCCTAAAATTCTCACATTTTTGCATACCATAAAATTGAGAAAGTTCTTTCACTGCATGCATGATCAAAGAGAGGAAAATATATGCTGTATCATCATCAAGGAACAGAATGATTTACAGGGTAAGAAATTTAAGTAATTTAGAATTCACTCAGACATCATTCAAAACAAAGAAGGTCTTTGTAGAGTATTGCTAGGTTTTTTTTCCTCACCCTTGGAGCCAATAGCTCACTTATTAAAAACAGATTTCTTGTTTGAAAAAGTGAAATAAGCACATCTACGTGGATGACCTGGTTTCATGAGGTGATAAGAAATTTAACAGTTTTCCTATACCAGCTCAGCAGAAAACCTGTGAAATTGCTTACAAGACACACTCATCATTTACTTTTTTCCTCTATACTAATAAAAAGAGCAAAATAATGATTCACCATAAGCATTCTCAAATCTGATCCATGATGAACATGAAATACTTAGATGCAAGCAATGGATTTAAACCAGTTAATTTTCTCACTATGGACAAAAAAATATATTGGCTGTACCTAATACAGTTTGAAGATGTAATTCTTGAACCATATTAATGTTGACCTTCAGGAATTGCATTTATTTTTATATATTAAAGAACTGATGACCTTATAAGAAGCGTGACTTTTATGATGACATAGCTGTTTCAGTTCTTAGTGCTTAATTACCTTAACACATAGTACCACTGAATTGCTAAAATACTACTCAAACTATCCCCAAACATTTCAACAGCTGACTGACTTAAATTCCACCAATAGATTGCTAAACAAAGAAATTGACATTCAGTCTGATATTGCTAATTTTTAGTGAATCGGGTACAAGTTGTTTTATGGAATAAACATCTAGATTTGATACAGAGATACTTTTTTTTCTTCTTCTTTTTATCACTGCTTACCAGCCTAGATCACTTTGCCTGCTGTTCAGATGCACTTTGTTTAGTCAGTTATATGAAAAGGGCAACCAGTCTTATCCTATTTGGAAAACAACCACCGAAACAATAAAACCCTTTGTATTTCAACCTCCTTAATTTACCACAAGTAATTCCTCTCTGTCATCCATGTACTATCATTGCCAAATCCCAAGTTACCTCTAGCCATAAGGGAACTGAGAAGCTGAAGCAGTGCAGGAGGTGCCTATGGTTTGACTCACACTGCCAGGCTGCTCTCCAGACCCGCACTCCTAATTATTCTGAACAGCATTCCATGGGAATATACAGGTCTCTGTCAGTCAACAGAACATGATCAAGTCGTCAACAGACCAAAAGAGCTTTTGCCTGGCAATCCAAAAGCATTATGCCTCCAAAACGAACTATGCAGATGACAAATAAAAGAAGAGCTATCCTCCTGGGGCGTCTGATAACCTGTGAGCAAAAGAGGTCAGCAGCAACACGTCACTTCCCCTGTATCAGTCCCAAGGAGAGAGAGAAGAAAAGAATTAATTTTTTTCCCCACAGCAACAACCAAAGGCACTGACACAGAGACTGCTAGTTTTTCTGGACTTAGGAATCTTGGAAGTGCATTGCATGACTACATTCTGTATAGCCAGAAAATAATAATTAAAAAAAAAAAAAAAAAACACCTCCCCAGGCAGTTCTATTTCAGCAATCTTAAGCCAACTCACATTTCAAAGTTAGTATTAGGACACAGAATAACTTAAGGAAAAAGCTTATTCTGGAAACAATTAATATTAATGTTACTATTAATTTAAAATAAACAGAAGATAGCTAAGAAAACTCTTGAGGACAGTCTCCTCTCTAGACTCCAACTTACAGTTACAGCAGAGCTTGGCTGGTAAAAGTTTTCAGAATGGCTGCAACATTCTTGCAGGGTTCTTGAATTACTCTTCAGAGTGTACAGTACTTTGGATGTTATTAAAATAAATTAATATGACCACACTGTTTTGTTAACATTGCCACCATAACCCACCAATGCAAAAGATAATCATTGTGGTCACAATCCCTTTGGTGAAGCAGTTCCACTCTGAAGGTGATCTGAGGGCCACAGGGGGACTTCCAGGTTATCAAATATCTTTATTACTATCCCACTGTCTTTTCCATCCCTACTTACTGCTTATAATCAACTGCTTGTCACTTTACCTCTGTTCTCTTTATTGAGAGGTGTTTTTTTTTGTTTTAAAGAGAAATAGATCCATACCATGGCCTCTGTTTCACTTGATTAGATTCTGTTTGCTTTGTTACCTTTATACAATTCATACCCTAAAGTTTTCAACCATAAAAGTCAATAATTTATATACTGAGATGCAGCAAAGGTGTTGACAGTGTCAAACTACGGATTTGCAACCTTTGATCTTCGGTCTGTAAAGTAGCTTTATCTTTTAAAAGACATTTTGAACTCTGAGGTTTCTCTTTCTTTAAGGTCCCGTCAGACACCAAAAACACTATTAGAGAAGTTTCAATCACCATTTAGATATCTGAGGTTAAAAACATCAGTCAACTCTCCTTACAGCTAACAAAGGGTCCTCACTTAGGAAATCTTGATTGGCACTGCAAGTTCTTGGGACTCAACCTTGGAACAAAGAGAACTCACAACTGCAGAACGCACATATATCACTGCAAGTGGGTGAAAGGTTTTGACAAACTGCAATTGCTATGCAATAAAAAAAAAAAAAAAAAAAATCTTTCAAATTATTTGCCTGCTCAGGTTCATGCATGAGCAAACAGTACTCTGACATCAGTAAGGGAACAAAGACCTACATTAGGGACACATGAAAGAATTCTGAATCATAAGGAAGTAAACGAATAAAGACGAACAGAGCACTTCTAAAATAATAAAAAAGACAAGCAAAGTTGAGATTAAAATGCAGACATTTGAAAAAATACTGAATCTTAACCTCAGGAGGTTATTCTGAAGCAGCACTAGATTATCTGACTTGCCAAACATTAACCCACTTCTGTATGCCCTAGAACATCACTGTCCCACTGAATACCAGAGTCTGTACCACAACACAGCAAGTGTCCTGAACTGGTCTCAAGTACAGAGTCTACCCTGAGGCCAGAAGGGGATGCAATTCTATTACAGTCAATAAGTCAGTAATCAGGATGGAGCCTCAGGATGATCCTGAAAAAAACCTGTGAAGTTTCCCTGCGGCCATCAAGAACGTTTCACTATCTGAAGAGACAATGAAATAAGCTAACGAGTCATAGAATCATAGAATAGATTGGGTTGGA
>NW_020956285.1:0-167182 GCF_003031625.1 Empidonax traillii | reverse complement strand
TCCCAGCTGTTCTGAGCACTCTTACAGAAGGATACAGATCTTTAAAAAGGGCAGACAGGAAAGAAGTTGCTTTTTCTATTTTTATAGGACATTACTCCATTAAGCTGAACTGTGTATGAGGTAAAAAGACTAAAAATAAAACCCAATATATGATTAGTGCCTCACAGTCATAAGCTGTAAGAAATTAGAGGCAGTTGAGACTCTCCATTATTTACAAGTCTATGCTGAAGAGAAATTCTGGAATGTTGCATTTGTGAAATGAAAAGCAAATACATGACCTGGGCACTTCTAAATCCAGGAAGAGGATTTTATTCTTAGCCACAGAAATTGAAGATTTATAATTAGAAAGCCAATGATATTATGTAGTCATAGACTATATCAAATAATTCACTGAAAGACTAAAAGTTTCCTCTAACACTTAAAAATAATGGATATTTCTATCAATAGCTGTGGCAGAAGACATCTTTGCTCAAGTGCTAACATCCCTTTCCGTGAATTAAAATGGAAAAGCTCAAAAGCATTTGAGAATTTCAAGGCCAGCCTCCAAGAAAAAAAAAAAAAGTCTTTAATTATTTAAGCAGTATTATGAAAAAGTCATGAGAAATCAAAGTGAAAGGACTATTTTCAAATTTGGAAGAGTTTGTTCAGCAAAGATCTGAAGTTCTTTCAAAAACTAAATCATACTGGTTTCTATTAGAGTAAGAAGGTCTCCCCTGAGAAAGAGTTTTTCTCCAAACTAAACAGCCTGAGTCAGTTTATATATATATATATGTGTAATAATGCTAATATATATTATACATAACATATGTTTTATATAGTTGTACTTGTCCATTTAAAAATTCCAGTAAGCAGAACACTGGTTATTACACAGTTTTTTATTTTTTTCTTTTGAGAGTAAACAAGAGTAGAAGCTTTGAAAATGCAGAGGATTTCCTATTTTAGATCAAATTGGAATTCTAGAGTGCCACACCGGACAATAACCCTTCTGGAATCATTAATCCTGATCCCCAAAAGTCAGCTGTTATGCAGTGAGAAAGCACTTTCATTCAATATGCTGCAAAGTCATAGCAATATGCACTTGTTACACTTACAGACTCCTATTCAGCAATTGCTTCGGGGAAATGATTTCTTAGAAATAAGCACACCCTTTATTCATATACAACCAGGAATTCTGAAGTCTTCCAGAAAGTATTTTAATCTTTCTCCCCCTCAAAAATTCTACTGGTTGGTGCAGAGCAGTACCATACAGTGGGGTCCTTGAGGAGTTACGGCACAGATGATACAAGACCCAGTTAAATTGGGGTGACTGAACATGTGCTCAAGAAGAAAAATTTTCTCCTCAACATGAACTATGGGCTATATAAGGGTTTAAAATATCAAGTGAGCAGCAGTGTCCCAAGCTTACATTTTTTAGGCTGCTCCTATCTACACTTGGTAAGAATAAACTAATATCCAATAAAGCATTCAGTTATTTGGCCTATAAAGGGAAGCAATAACTCAAATACTACTCAGTAAAGGTTATGTCCTGCAAAACATGAATATAGGAAAAGCCTTGGAGGCAAAGCAGGTTGGTACTTATTGTAATGAAATTTAATATTCTTGATACTTTTTGCTCAGAGGGTTTCCTTAAGTAAATAGAAAAAAAAAGTAAGTACTGAAGACAATTACCTGCAGTTTTAACAGAGCTGCAGGGCACACACAATTTCAAATAGAGAAAGTATCAAATATAAAATTACAAAACTCTTTAAAGTGCTGATAAAGCCTACATGGATTTCAGCTACGATTTGGATAAATTAGCACTAGTACCACTTATGTTCTACCCAAGTAAATTACACACTAATAAAATGAAAATCTTTGAGATCATTTAAAATTCTCTTCTCCCAAAATAAGTTTCTTAGAAAACATTAAATTTGTTTAGTCATATAATCAACCCTACAAATTAGCAAAAAAAAAAAAAGTGCTGTTCTGCAAATGCAACTGAACCCCAACTTTTAAGAGGTACCATCAGAATTTGCATACAATTTTATGCAATTGGTGATTTCCAGAATTAACCTGAGATCTCAAGCATTTCACAGCAGTTTCCTGTTTAACACTGGGTTTGCTTTCAAATAAAGTCTAAATGTAGTGCAGAAATAGCCTACATGCTATTACATAGGAGGTGATTTGAGATTTTAAACAGACCGTTATCCTGAACTTTACCCAGAAAACGGCACCAGAGTTGAGAAGGGGATGGTGAAGATTCAAGTGTCAAGAGCTATTTAACTACTTTGTTGAGAGGTGTTTTTTCTCCTCCAAAATAGTATCCTATTAACTACACGTAAAAGAAGAGAAAACAATTATCCTCAGCTTTCCATATTCCCCATATAGAAAAACAAAATTACACTCAAAACCAATTCATTCCATTAGCAGTGACGAAAATATTAACAACCTGGTAAAGTGTTAACATTTTTAAGCTCTACTTTCTCAAAGCCATCTTATTAGAAGCCTGAAACAGTGCTTTCTGTAAACCTAATTCCATTTATTACTTTAAAACACCGGTTCCTCAACTGACGCTCACACAAGTGACTCCAAAGGGACACTGAAGTGGCGTCTGGTTCACTGCCTTTCCCTCGGTGTTTCCTACCTGACCCCCTGTTCCCAGCCTTCTGTCTGAAGAACCAAAACAGAAATGTGGTGGACACTTGGTTGACCCAGGTCAAGGTAGGATTCTCCATCACCCTCAAACACCCAGAAACTAAAGCTACACCTGACAAAGCACTAGTCCTTCTCTTTGCTGGTGGTGAACACAGAGTGCAAGAAATGCCAGTCTAAAACCAAATGCACAGACACATAAAAACATTTAAAGCATTAGTATTATGCCTGTACCTCCCAGATGAAAATACAAACTGGTTTAATTTGAATTCAGATAGATTTTTTTTTAATGCTAATGAATAGGAATAAGTATTTAGGAAATGAAGAAATAAAATTCTTCATAAAAGAGAGCATTTTTAAAACACCCAAGTAAAAGCTTTAGGGAAGTGAAACAAGACCAGACCTCTGCCCTTGAGAAAACTCCAACATTAATACCAACATATCATCAAATACTTGTTTTTCTAAAAGTGAACTGATTATTGAGAAGTCTTTTTGAGGTAGAGATGGTACCAGAACATAGTTGCTGTGGTGGTGTAAGGCTCAAGTTCATATGTACCAATAAAACACTAAAAGAACCTTATCAAACTATCATTCAGTGTCCATATGCTATTACAGGTTACTTTTTTTAAGTGATTACCTTGAAAATCTCAAATCAAAATATTAAGTCCAGAAAGCATGTCAGCTACTTTTTATGTTAACACAGCAAAAACAACCTCACAAGGAATAATTAATTATCACAAAAGAAAACCGAAAAGGGGGTGACTCTCGCATTTTACCGTCTTAGGACTTGTACTTGAAAACATGATCTGAATATCCTTTTACTTTAGTCCCTCAGAGGCTGGCACACTGAACCCCTGAAGACTTAATTGCCTGACTGTACTGTATTGACCAAAAGACTAACCTTCCCTTCCTCCCAACTAGACAGTTGGTGGCAATAACAAATCTATGGAAGGAGAAGAAAACTTCAAGATGAGTAGGAATGGTCATTATCAGTTATCATCAAGTACAAAGAGCACAGGAGGCTTCTGAGATACTGACTCCGTGTCCTGAATGGTAACCTACTGAAAGGAAAGCAGGATCTAAAGGAAGTTCACTCTTTATACCAATATTAGCTAATACAAAGCTTAGATTACTTTCTCTTACACTACCAGCTTTTATCCTCAGCATAAACAATTGCTCTGCATACAGTCTAAAACCTTCTTTTCAGCACCACGGGCCAAGACTGCTCAGCTACGTGACAGACTTCAGCGTGAAGGGCAGAAAGTTTGTACAATGAATTACGTTTCCAGTGGAAAGCTCAGAGAGCCTGAAAACTGTCTTACATCATCCCCAGCACAAGACTCAGGAAATGACTGCAAGGGTAAGCAGCCATCTGGCAAAACCAATCCGTGCATGCATCAGTCCCCATTATCTTCCAGCAAGCACAAAATGCAAAGTGCACAAAACAGCCCGGAAGACCTGAAGGGTTCATATTAAACAGGAAGGCATCCTTAAGCACAGCACAGTACTTCCCTCTTTGCTGTACTTTCTGAAGTTGCATTGCTCAGAAATGTAATTAAAGATAGATATTAGCTCAGATTATGCTGTGCCTATAGAGTTGTGAACTTGCAAATACGTTTTCTGCGTGCTTCCTAAATACTTCATCTAAGGGAACTGAAAAAACAGGTTTATATTCAAAGACACATGGTTTTTAATCTCAATTTCCAACTAGATACTGTCATTTCAACTATATAATTTGCACTTCATGAAGATTAATATGAGGCCAATAAGTACATTTATAAGGGATTGTTACAGTAGCTAAAATATAAGCAAAATTATTACTTGAGTTGTCTCTGGCAAAAATAGCTACAATGTAATTTTTTGTACTGATACACAGCTATACTTTGTTTTATCCATTATTCTATTTTCCAAGGATTACACATCTATTTTAAAACCTTCTGTGACCTGAACACATTTTAATATACCCACTATATTCCTGTAGCCAAAAAATTTGTAAGCTCCACAAAAGACAGGTGGGAAAGATACTGTGCCAAAGCATATTCAGTTCTATTTCCATCAATTCACTGAAATTAAACTGTGACAATGGAAACCTCTGATATTATCTTGAAAATACTGAGAGAATAATCAGTGTCCTTCTATTACATATAAATTACAAAAAGCATATTCTACTGCCTACAGCTTACTTGGAAAACTGTTTAAAAGCAAAACATTCCTCCACATTTCAAAAAGCTTTGCGTACTGTATTTACATTTTCAAGCGCCCAATGGAAAGGAGAGTTTAGATAATTTTAAAATCAACTCATATTTCTCAAAGATATCTGATTAGTGCACTAGAACTTGTGTTTTAGTCACAGAACCACATAATTATTTGAGTTGGAAGTAACCTCAAAGATCATCTAGTTCTGACTCACCTGCCATGGGCAGGTGTATCATCAGCTCAAAGTCCCGTCCAATTTGACCTTAAATGTTTCCAGGGATGGGGCATCTACAGCCTCTCTGGACAACCTGTTCAGTGTGTCATTGCCTTCATCGCAAGAAGTTCCATCCTCATGGCTTTCCTCATGATCTAAATTTACCCTCTTTCAGTTTAAAACCACTCCCCCTTGTCCTGTCACCACAGGCCTTGGGAAGCAACCTCTGCCTTCCTTATAAACCTCCTTTAAGTACTGAGACGTCCCAATAAGCTCTCCCCAGAGCTTCTCATCTCCAGACTGAACAACCACAACTCTCTCAGCCTGTCTTCACAGGAGAGGTGCTCCAGCCCTCTGATCATTTTTGTGGCCTCCTCTGGACTCAGTCTAACAGGTCCATAATCTGTCTTGTGCTGGAGGCCCCAGGGCCATGTTCCCCAGGGACACCACTTGTTACCACCTCCATTTGGATGCATTAATCTACCACTATAATTAATACATAGGAAAAATGTATTTATTTTTAAAGAGTAAGGGGTGTTCACAAAGTTCCATGATTTTTAATTGAAATGAAAGCAGCCATTACTACTACAGCTACCTCCTAGTTCAGATCATATCTCAGGGCAACTACTGCTGATCCTGGCTTAGGAGGGAGCAGAATGATAGCAAATTTTGATTAAAAACTAAGTCTGAAGTGGAAATTTCATAACCTTGTAGAAAAACAAATTTTGTAATCTAGGTCAGGATAAAATACAAAGAAAGCTAAAGCTAGGGTTCTCTGAAATAGTTTAAAACAAGTATGCCTTTGCATATATTGACAGTTCAGCATTGCAGGCAAATGAGTTACTCATATCTTGGACTGCAATCAATTTTTTTTGTATTTCCAAATTCGGGTGCAGATGGCTTTGTGCTAACAGCAACTGGAGATGCAACCTGCAGAATGTTCCCTCTTTCCAGTATACAATTAATTACTTTATAAGAATGCTATTTAATTCTACTTTCTGTCACTAGCTTTGTTAGCCAATGCTGGATAAGGATTAGAAAGAACATCCAGTTTAAAGTTGTTTCAATTCACCCATTTCCTGACAGACCTTCAGTCTCCTCCCCACTTCACCCAGTGACAAAATAATTACCTTGGAATTTCTTATAACATAGTCAAAGTAGATTTTCACCTTTTCCAATACCCTTATCCAAGAAGGTGGTGGCAAAGGAAGCCTGAAAACATTGCTAATGTAAATTTTAGTGGTTTGTAGTTCACTTTTTTCTTTTCCAAAAAGCGTTGACTCTGTGAATCGTCTGTGGGGTTTAAGCCCCCAGTTAATTTGTAGGAAGGGAAATACAGCATCTCAGATTTCAGGGTAGTGAATGAAGTCTAAAAATCCAGAGTAATAAACACTAAACACTCAAATCTGAAAACAGGGGGAGATACAGTAGTGGAAATCTTTTGGGATATTTTTTCCCCAAAAAACATGTTTGGCTGACTGATTACTCCAATTCACCAATTCTTTGAAATAGACATATCACAGACTTATGCCAAGAGTTAAATTTCAACAAGAATAAAGGAATTTCATCTATTCCTGTTGTCCCTAAAATCAACTGTATATTTAGCAATTTGAAAGATTATGTATTTATTTCCTTAATTTAAACACCAACTTTAAGTACTTGTTTCTGTACAAGTTGGATTAAGTCCAAGCCTTATCCATTTCAAATTAAGTAAATTAAAAGAAATCCATTAAATTTAAATTACATGGTTCAGAATAAGAAACATTTTTGGCTTGTAGCTGTGACTACTTTTACAACCTCAAAAGGTCATTCTTTCAGACAAACTTGGCATATGAAGCAATAAAGTATATAGAATATTTCCTTTGAGGGAACAATTCTATTTATTATTATTATTTATTATTCTAATTATTTACCGTTCTGACTAATTTGTTGCCATAATAAATGAAACAATAACTTAAATGGGTTGTTTCTATTTTTTTTTTTCCCTCTTCAGGGCAGAAGAGGGAATTTAGCACTGCCTCCACCTGCTCGCAAAAGGTCAGAGTATGAAAATGAAACACTGACCAAAACAAATATCTCAACTGAATAGTACTCAGAGGGATCATTTTACTTCCAATTGTGGTTTAATAATGAATGGATTCTTTCTTCAAAAGACATCAATTTCTCTTTTACTTACTGTACTGGAGAAGTGTCTTAGAAAACTTAGATATAGTGCAACTAATAAGCCTGTGCCAAAATGTGCTCTAAAATCTCACGCCCTGTATCAAATGATAATGTCAATCTCTGAATCTTTGTAAGATAAAAATACAGGCCCTGGGGTCTGGCTGAGCTGGATGCTCATTCTGACAGGGTGAAAGGAATATGGCTTTACTCCACATCACGAAGTGACAAATTCTGTGGTGTCTACATAAATCCCTCCAGCCAAGAAATGTGTTTATTTAATCAGGAAAGTGACAACAGTCATTACTTTACTTTCTTTACCTATCTCAAAAGGAATACAGAATGAAAATAATGACAGCCAAGAGCATTCTTTTCTTCATTGTGAAGCCCTTTGATAGATAAACTCAGCTAAACAGCCTTAGTGCAAGGAATAAATATATTATAGATACAAAAAAAATCCATACTTTTACTTAATTCTCCAGTGAACTTCATTCTCAGCTCTTTGTTTGAACAAATTGAGTCATCTCCTACAGAAGAAAATTACTACAGTAGTGACTTATTATATGTGGATGTGCTTTTTCATTCTTGTTTATTTGTTCACATGTATCTATCCTTGAAACTACACTTTACAGGACTTACTGCCCAACAATTATGACTAAAGAATTTAAAAGGAGGAAGGTCTACAAAGTATTACTTGTACATTTGCTTCCCTCTCTGAAATAAGAATAACATAGAAAAACTTTTTTCAACTATCTAACCTAATAACTAACAACGAGGGCAGTGAATTTATTTCCTTTCTGATGAAATTTTTATCACCTTCCAAGAGACTACAAGGAATTGTAATATAGATACATACATATAGATCCATCAAAGAAGAGATACTGGTATGAACCTGGAGAAACAGGTGTTTGATTGCAATTCTCACGGCAAACTAGAGAGAATTCTTTGAAGCCATCTTTAGACAGGGAACTGCCCAAAGAAAATGTGTGGGTAAAATAGCCAAGCAAATTCAGTATAGTATGCTTTCAGAAAGAAATAAAAAATAGAACTCCTTTTCCAGACCTAGTTTAGAACAATTCTCTCTGTTCCCAGGGATAAAGCTTTTAAATACAGCGCTTTCCTTATTCATTAAGACACATTTGACATGATAAACTATTCCAGTTCTTCAGACTTGTCCTGTAATTGTATCAGCCAGAACAGAACCTAGAAGATCAGCAAGCGCTGTTCTCTGTCCATCCATTACTATTATAATGGGAAGAGTAGAACCATTTTTTTTATCTTCTTTACAATTTCACCAACCATTTAGCAAGTATGAACTCCAATAAAATTTCTCCCAATAGCACCTCAGTTCCAAAGTCATGTTGGCATTTAAATAACCCCTGTACAGAACATTCACATACAGCTGAGTGAGTCCTTAAAAATACTCCCTAACTTTTATCACAGTATCACCATACTCTCATCCAAAGCTGAATCTCAGTCAGTGACTAGAACGAGGAAGAAGTTTGGCAGGACAGAG
The DNA here is from genome assembly GCF_003031625.1 of Empidonax traillii. NCBI lineage: Eukaryota > Metazoa > Chordata > Aves > Passeriformes > Tyrannidae > Empidonax > Empidonax traillii. The sequence continues at coordinate 158,465 of NW_020956285.1, read as the reverse complement.
ACAGCCACCACATGAAGCAGCAGCCTGGCCAGCTCTGCTGTCAGCATTGATCTCCAGTTTCCATCAACTTCTAGGGACAGGAACTCAGTCCTTATGCTAGTCCAAGAAATGGTATTCCTCAAGGAAACACGGCACCCCTTTCAAACTAAATGATACAACAAATCAATGTGATTATTTGCAGATTATTTCTCTCCTGTTGGCCAAGCATACATTACTAACTTTAGGAAATGCTGTAGCATTTTGATAGTTTGTTGTTCTCTACTTTGTCGACACGGTTGTTAATTGTTTTGCTCCCTGTTATTGATTTTTTTTCTTTCTCCAGCGAGCTTTCAAAAACTGGCTTTCCAGTGGTTCTCTACATTATACAACATGGACACAGTAGAATCAAGAAAAAAAATACAATTGTCATAATGATTCCATCTTTTCCTGCCATGAGCAGTACCATGCCTAATTGTCATCCAACCTTGAAGGTCTTTGGATGAAACTCTATTAGAAAGATGTCAACATACCCCATTTCATTCGTGGATTCTTCAAAATCTCTTCCTCATCTCAGAGTTATACAACCATCACTGTTTTCCCCAGCACAATCATTTATTCACAGCAGACACTGCTCATGTAACCTGCTGCTGTTGCAACAATCCTTTAAGAATGCTGTGAAAGCTTTCAATTCAAGAGTGGATTGCTAAATGCAAGATCATTATTGCATTTAGACTGATGCAAAATTTTCCTTTGCAGTGTGTTGCATCTTGTCTAGTTTTAGGTCTTTACTGAAATACCACAATCAACTTCAGGTAAGAGTGGTTGCATCTATTCAAGATATGATTGAATTTTACTGGCTACAAGTGGTCACCTCTGTATTTCAGAACGTGTGCCTTTTCTTCACATATCAATATATTGCTTTATTACTATACAACTTCTTGTGCAGCCACATTTTTGAAACTTCACACAAAGCTGTGATTGCTACATTGGAGGTTAATGTGGGAAACTGGGCACCTCAAAGAAAGGTACTCACAATCTTATATCAAGTTCTGAGTTTTAGAGCACCTAAAGATTTAAAGCCTCCCAGTCTGTCATAGGCATCTAAGTGCAGTAAGACAATTCAGCTTCTAGATGAATGTTTAATTAAAAAAAATAAAGCAACTCTAGAAGCAACTCCAGACTTCACATACTATAAATCATATGCCCATGGCTGGAACTTTTTTTTTTTGGCACTATTATTTTAATTTTACCAATTACATTTCAGGAAGTTTCTATATATCATCCCTTCCATTAATGCTTTCAAAAAGGGCAATTTATTAACTGCAAAATTCCCATATTTGTAAGTGTTAACTTGCTAACATTCACAACTATTACTTAGAAGAAAACAAAAAGAAACAAATATTTTCTTCAGGTCTTAAACTTTATAAAGTACTTTTATGCTCTCACAGTCACCATCAAAGTCCAGTCAGCAGAAGGTGACTGCTAAGGACATAAGCAGGCAATTTTTTTTAAAGTCAACCTGTAATCAAAATAATTACATTTATGAGGGTTGGGGGAGGAACAAAAGTCTCACTAGCATGCCACAGGCAGTGCTTCCTTAAATCAGTCTTTAAAAAATAATCTTTGCCAGCCAAATGAAATTGCAATGCATATTATGAGGATCTTTAAATACAGAGCTTTCCTAAACTAATTTAGTGGAGGAAGACTGGCAGGAAATGAATTAAAATCAGCATAGTTGAATGTTTTACATCACAAAACACAATTTACATCCCTGTTCCTACTGTAATTACCGTAAAGCCAACAATAAACCAAAAAGATATCAAGTGACTGAGAATCTAGCTCACTGACAGCTATCATTGCATTGCCTTTAATGCAGCTGGAATTGTGGCCAAAGTATCTCTCCAATAGTTGTGGCAAACATGGTATGCCACTGGATGTCATTACTACTGCATAAATGCAGATGGAAAAACATCACCTGTACCTTACCAAACCCTCAGAAGCTGCACAACAGAACACTTCAGCTCTTACATCTGGAAGTCAACTCTTTTCTATATGATTCACTAAATCTTCTGTAATCTTCCCCTGCTGGATTTCCCTCTCCTCTCCTCTCCCCCCTGTGTAGGGGATCAGTTGTGTCCCAAAACCTGCATAGCTTAAGCCTATAAGGAAACTGCTTAGTTGAGAGAAAACAGAATAAAAGTCTTTAGAATAGAACTGTTAGAACTCTTAGAACAAGGTAGGAAAGGTAAAATTACAGACAGGCAGGTTTGTTAGGAACTCTAGGATTCAAAAGGAAAAACATGGAAAGGTGCAAAACAGCAAAGAGAATAACCCAGTACCACCACGGGTCTGTTGCAGGTAGTAGCAGTCTCCTTCCTCCCACCTTACTGATGATTCCTGGCCAGCAGGGTCTCTTCAGGTGTCATTTTGGAAGCAACGAGTGTACTGACAGTTTTTTTAAACCCTATTTATCCTCTGTGTGTGTTAATTAAGTTTGCAGTCAAGTGTACCATCTTTGCACTCTAAAATATGGAAGTGACCCTGAGACAGATGGTAAGAACACACATAACTTGTTATCTGCATTCTGTAACTCATGCTGATGTACCTAATTTTTTTTCCTTAAATTCAATCTTAGATTAGGCAAGGCAACTAATACTGTGGTACTAATCCTAATGCTAGGCACCTAATAGTGTGGGACTCCATAGAGCATCAACTTATAGCTATTTAAAATGCTAACAGTGCAAGTGATAAAGAATAAAAGTGTATCCATTTTATTCTGAAAACTGACTGCTACAAACCCATGGTGATGCTCCCAAATAAGGCAACAAGCTCTCACTTCCACAGATATTTAGAAGAGTTCATCACTGAATTGTAGGCTACTTAAAAACAAATTCCAGACAGCTATTCTCATAGAGAATTATGAGCCCAGTCCTACTGAACAAACCCTAAACCCTGAAAGATCTATTTTCCAATTCTTTATACCCACTAATAATATTACATCAGTGGCAGAGAAAGATTGGGAAAGTTGGCAATCAGAAGAAAGAAAAACAATTAATTCAGGTGAAGAACAGTTTCTAAAGGAAAAACTAAACACTGACCTCAATAGAGGGTGCTGAAGATGTTTGAAGATTGACATGTCTTTAAGGAGTCAGATCCCAAAGTGAAGGAAATTATTATGGACCTCAGAGGACCTTTCACCCCTCGCTTAAAATATGTGTTCATGAGTTCAATGAAAGATTTAAACACTGGGTGGCAGAAGAGGCCAGAGTCTCAGCAACCACACATAGGTGCACTGTGTAATTTTACCTGCACGGGAGCAGCTGAGATACCCCCATGGGGGTGGGCCATGGGACAGGGGAGAACAGCCCCAGGTGACCCACACCCCGCTGGAGGGGCAAGCTGGGGAACAGGTCACCTTAATCAGAACTAACCCATGTGCTTCAGCACCTAACAGCTGCCCTATTGCTGCTGCACTGACACTGGGGTTAAAAGCAGTTTCTGAGCTATGGTACTTTATAACCCACTTTAACAAAAACTACTAAAAAATAAGTACAGATCTATGATCACCTGTTCCCCCAACAGCGAAGGAGACCGAGCTGGAGAGAACATCTGGTTAGGCAGCAGGGGACTAGCAAGTCATCTGTTGCCCTGATGTAAAAATTGTGGCTGGAGGGACAAAACATTTTTACTCTAAACCCATTTCAAAGCACATTTGGCAGGGACGTCACTTGAAACTTCATCAAACTGAAGGAGGAAGAGAAGGCTAAATAAAAGCTGAGATTTGTCCCTCTGTAAGGCTTAGTTATGATTTTTAAAACCCAAAGTACGGACACAAAATCCAGTCTAAAAAAATAGCCCTGAAAACAAGGCCCCAGAAAGCCCCAGAGGAGATGCCAGGACACTTGCTGGCCCAAAACCACGTAACCAATTGTACTGCTGCTCTCAAGAAAGCTGTATTAATCAAAGTTAAAATGAGAGTGTAAGTCAATTTCTGACTTCTGTGCCAAATTTACCTCCTAGACTGTGCAAGAACTTAAAATTTTGGCTAAATGCTCAGGTGAAAAGGGTTACAGTATTAAAAAAAAAGTCTAAACAAACCACCATCTGCCCCTAAAAAACAAACAAAATTCAAGGCATCACATAATTTCGACGTTTTACTTCTATTCCTAAAGGCTCACAGAAATATATCAGTGTACCTATTGACATTTATAATTGGATTAGGACAGAATAGGCTCTAACAAAGTCTAAGGAGAAAACAGGAAGAGACTTAAAAATCAAAACAATACACTCAGACCTCAGTAAGTCTAGAAAGGCAGCATCATTTAGACATTCTATTTACATAGCATTTGTGGGGGGGAAAAAAGCAAACCCTTATCTTTGCTAGGTAATATCTTGTTCTCAATTATTTTTAAATTGTTTTGCCTGATTAGTATTTTGGACACATTTGCTATTTGGAGAAATGAATTTAAATCAAAACAATCAACCACTCTAGTTGTGATCCCACCTGGTCTCTGGAGTCTACAGCATCACTTTTAATGAACCTGGCAGCTGAATAGCCTTTGAATATGATTTTAGTAAGAAAAAATTGTTATAGTTAGCTTTTGCAAAATTAATTACAAGCAGAATCCTTACTTAAGATGGGAGGGTGCTTTGCAGGTGTTTTAAGAGAGCTACCTCAACCAAGAACATAGAGGCAATTGATTTACTACAAAATTAACTAGACAGTGCCAACTAGAGTACAGGCCCAGAGTTTGTGATCAAAAAAGCCATCAACTGCAATTCTCAGTCCAGCTTCGTGATTCTGGTTTTTGGGTTGGTTGCTGAAGGAGGAAAGGACTGGGGGTGGACACAGGCATAGACAGAAAGGGGTGGAGATGAAGGAGGCTAAGATTCACTGAACTGGCATTTGAGGAAGAAATCCAGATTTTAGAAAAACTCAAAAATGTGCAAAAATTATGGAAATTATGAAGGTAAAGGTTTATTTCTGTATACTGGGGTTGATTTTAAAGCACAATTTATAATATTTTTATTGTAAAGATATAAGCAGAAAATATTCTTTTACTTGTCCAGTTATCTTACCTGCAAATTCTCATTTCTATGAAATTGAGGTTTTATTCTGCTGTGACACCATGAACAGCATCATTCTAAGCTGCTGCTCACAATTTACAGCAAAGCTCCCTGTTCATACAACACTTGTATAAACATAGATAAAAACCATTAAATACAAAACACGTTTTCACCTTTTTAAGTAGTACTGCAGTGCAAAATACAAAAACCAAGTTGTCCTTTGAACAGTTTTACTGTTGCTTTTTCTTGGAGCTACTCTCCACTTATATAAAATTTACTCAAAAATAGTATTTAAAATACACCAGGCATATAATATTTTGTCAGGGATATAGATTTTTTTGTCACATTCTGTTACAGTAAGTATTCACAGTCCCCTTTGCAGACAGCTGAATAATCTTGCAAATGCTGTGAGATAAATTTACTTACATCTTGGCTTTCAAAGAAACTGTAGACAGACTAAACTGATAAAGCAATTGTTCCTTAATCTCTTTCGTGGCAGAGAATTAGTTTCTCTCAATTCCAAAGTGAATTGAGCTTTCTTTGCATTTGATGTTTAAGTACCTGTGGATTTAACAGTTCTTCCCACTACAGAAGGAAAGAGATTTAGTACAAGCACTGTACAGGACAAAAGCCTGTATTAGCTCAAGAAATTTCTCTCAGCAAGTAAGCTTTTCTGTGAACCATTCAATAGACTGTGTTTGGTGTCGTTTATTTTCAGCAAACTTTCAACACCTGACAGCAACTGGAGTCTCACAGATTTTTATACTCCCCTCTTCCAGACTAGAGCTGCTCATTCACTGGTATAGAAATTAGCAGCATGTCAATACAGTCTAAATGGAAAAAAAAAAATAACATTTGCAATGAAATGTCAGTTGTGAATGACAGTTCATTCTGACAGAACGAAAGACATTCTGAAAATGTCTTTCACAGTTTTGTTTGGGACCTGCACACGCACAAACCCATGAAAAGATCAAACTATCTTTTAATCCGGTTTGAGTAATTTAAAATAAACATGATGGTTATACATTTTAAGCCTTAAAATTTTACTATAAACACATACAAAATATTCAGCGTTTCAGATATTACGAGGAAAGAAGCTCTTAATAGTTAGAAACAGTTTACAGCTTCCTGTGCTTGAAAGGGAAGGAAAGGTTTTCACAAAAGTTTAAAAAATGAAACTGAAATTTGTTACTGGATTTCACTAGAGGGCAGAGGATGGGAAATGACGCTCAGTCATCCAGTGAAGAGACTAAATTTCTCTGGTATTGGCTATTTCCTACTCTCATCTCGCCCCCTCGCAGTTCTTTCCACTTCCCCATTCCAGCATTCAGTCTGGCATCTACTCAAGCTGCATAGGATGAAAAGTAATTACACATCAGTGTCCCTCCCCAACAAGTGAAGGTCCATATCACTGACCAAACAGACCTCAAGAGGTACTTCTTCAGTCCTGAAGAAATGCTTAGCATTGTTAAGTGCTACCTAGAGAGCAGCTTCTTGTTTCTCTCATTTATAAGTCCTTCCAAGCACTCAATACCAGCACCACTTTCTTTCCTGACAGGAAGAACCTTCCTCTGCTTGGAACAAAGAAAGGCCCATAATTGCATTCTATTTATTTTCACACTAGGGAAGTCAGTACTGCACATCAGATTATACATAGGCATCAAATGAAATAAAGTGTGCAATACTACTGTATTTATATTAAAACTTTGAGATCATCAGAAATACAATTTAGTAGAATCTGAACTTAAAAATTAAGAGGAAGTAACTGGGAAAACTATTAATCACACTAAAATACGTTTTTTATAATAACTAAAATCCCATTTCAGAAAATCCCTCTGAATTTTTCTGTTAAATTGTCCCAAACAACAATAAAGAACAGCTCATCCTATTAATACAGTGCATAAGTCACTTTTCACTCTGGTCACTTGGTTTCTTTGAAACTGAGTTACCCTGCAGGAGTTTCCATTTCGTGACTGGCCTATGCTATGACTTCTGTAATAGTGCAACATAAGCATATCCAGTTCATGACAATTCAGTAGAAATGAGGGAGAAAAATGGGGAGCACTTGCAGCACACAAAACCTAACAATTAACAGAATAACGAGAGACCAGAACTCTGCAGTTGCTGAATGATGAGCCACCACAGGAACTGCTCGAGTGTAACCTTTAAAGGGTTAAACCAGAACTCTGTAATTGATAAAAAGGTCAAACAAGGTTATCATGCATCTCAAGGGGGGGAAAAAAAATAAGAGAATTTATTATAGAATAAATGAGTGGTGCTGTACAGAATTTATTAAGGCATGCTTTAAGGAGATTGTGAAGTTGTTCAAAACTGATTGTGGAATGTTACAGGGAAGAATCATAGACAAGGAAAGGGAAGAATCAAGGTGGTTCAGGGATGAACAAACGTGTAAAAATGCAAGAAGGCTGAAACAAGCTGGCAGGCCGTGTCTGTTTCTCCTTTTAAACCACTGAAATATTCAGCATACAAGATCAATCTCCTCAGCCCCAATACCTCAGAGAATACAAAGTAAACAGTATTAAATGCTAATAATCATCTGGGTTTAATAGGCCTATTGACACACACTATATTTATACCAGGTAATTAAGTGTGCCCAAACTGGGTCTCAGACTGTCTACTAAACACGATCCCTGCTCTGTATTAACTGTTGATTGACCTCTGGAAGCTCTTTGGAAGGGAGCTAGTTGTCCTGGGGGGAAACTTTTCCTATATCTCAACAACCTGACAGTGTGACAGTACGTTTCCAGAGCTTACAAGTTTCTCTTCAGCAATTCTCATCCTTTCATTTTTATATAAAACCATAATATATTATATATAATATGGAAATACAAATCTATTTTGTAATGCACGAACAACACAATTATATGATTATGTAATATATATATTAAATATTTAAATAGACATTATTCATATAAATAATGTAAGATAAAAAATATATAATATATACCTACACCATTATGTAATACATACCATGCACATAGTGCATATTATACACATATGTAGCCATAGATGACAGAATAATGAAACCTCAATATGATCATTTAGGGTTAGATTTTACGTGTTTAGACAAGTAGAGGAATTTAACTCCACATATTGTAACTGATGAACAACTCAACTGACTTTATTTGGCAAATAGTGTAGCTTTAATAGAACTGGTAAGAAATAATAACCACTAACCCAGCTGAAGTGATGTTTTATACCTACTTTGCATAGTCAAAGAGCCTGCTATCCCAGAGCTGATGGTTTCCTCTATAGCCAGAATGGAAGAAGCAGGAATCCGTCCCATCAAACTGGTTGAGACCATCCTCCGAGTTTTTTGAGGCGTGGCTGTGCACAACATCCAGCAGAACCGTGATGCCCATGGAGTGAGCGACATCAATCATCTCCTTCAGGTCATCTGGAGTTCCGTAGCGGCTGCAGCATCAAAATGGAACATGTCATGAGCTGTGCAAATCGGGACTTACGCTGACAATGCTGAACACTCATCAGGAGAACTACATCAAAGTCAGCAGTCCTTCATCACCAGTGGTACATGGGTTACTTTTTCAGCCTCTTAAGTAGTAGCTATTACTTACAAAGTAGCATTTTAAACAATTTTTTATTATAACAATTGCATCACGCACGCAAAGTTTCGGGGAAATAGATTGTTTTATTCTTGCACTTTAATCTAATAATAAAACAAATTCAGCATAAAAACTGATATAACTTTAAACTTCTACTTAATATTGAACATGAATTCACATTTATTATCAATTTTCACCCAAGGCCTCAAACCGAAGCACAGTCTGTTACAAGCCTGGGACAAAATTTCCCACAGAACACACAGAGCCATGATTTTAATCAAGTGTATCAGGAGCAAGCAGTGTATAGTTCTGTTTGTTGGGAAAGAATGCCCTACACATCCTGTTTGCTACTGCTAAGAATTCCACAACACAAAACCCGTGCATAAAGACTGCTGAAGGTGGATTATCCAGAATATGCCATGACAGCTGAAGTTACTTATGATCTTTTTGTTTGTATCCGATACAAAGTGTTTCACAGAGCAGTTGATCACTATGCCAAATTGATTTCAGATTTAAGAGTAAGCTTGAGCAAATACCTAAGCCATTACTTTCCATTAAACACTCACTTGCAAACACACACATCCAGAGATACTGATTTCAGTGAATGGGAAGGAATGTAAAAGAACAGATGCTGAAGCACTTAAACCTACCTTGATGCTGCAAAGAAACTTGTGACCTGATAACCAAAACTGGCATAGTATGCATGTTCCATAATAGCCATCAGCTGGACACAGTTATATCCTGTAAAAAAAAAAAAAAAGAAAAAGAAATATAATAAAAAAAATATGCCTTAAGGATAATTAAAAGGATTCAACACCTGCAACATTCATCCCAGTCTTCTCCCATTTCAGCTGCCTTTGACTCCAATGATTTACAACTAAAGATTTAGTACTTTTCAAGAGGCAATTCTACCTAATAGTTTATACTTACATGATCTTCCATTACAAAAAAACCTAGTCAATTTGTCAAGTGATTTATATATAACTAAGTATATTGAAACTCCCAGATGTGTAGAAAGAAATAAGTGATATGTGAGTATTTAACTTATTTTAACTTCAGAATATTAGCTATGCCAATCTGCATGTCCTGAACTTCTGCTTCGCCTTTGACACTTGCAGTCAGGGGGTGTGGAGTTATCCACAGGCTGCACATACTGTGATAGAATCACAGAATGGTTTCTGTTGGAAGGAACCTTAAAGATCATCTAGTTCCAAATCCTCTGCCATGGGCAGGGACACCTTCTAGTAGAGCAGGTTGCTCAAACGCCTTTCCAGGGATGGGACATCCACAATTTCTCAGTGTAACCTGCTCGAGTGTCTCACAACCCTCACAGTAAAGAATTTCTTCTTAATACCAAAACTTAATATATTCTCTTTTAGTTTAAAGCCATTCCCCCTCGCCCTGTCACTGCATGAACTTCCAAGAAGTCATAGAATCATGGAATCAACAAGGTTGGAAAAGACCTTCAAGATCATGAAGTCCAACCCTTGATCCAACACCTCCATGGTTACCAGATCATGGCACTGATGCCTCATCCAGTCTCATCTTAAAAACCTCCAGTGAGGGTGAATCCACCACCTCCCTGGGCAGCCCATTCCAATGTCTGATCACTCTCTCTGTAAAGAATTTCTTCCAAATATCCAACCTAAACCTCCCCTGGCACAGCTTAAGACCGTGCCCTCTTGTCCTGCTGCTGATTGCCTGGGAGAAGAGACCGACCCCCACCTGGCTACACCCTCCTGTCAGAGTTGTAGAGAGTGATGAGGTCTCCAATTCCAGCTTTTTTCTAGGCCCTCCTCCAGTATTGGGAGGTTCTTTATAAGGTCTCCCTGAAGTCTCCTCCAGGCTGAACAAACTCAGCTCTCTTAGCCTGTGTTTCCAGGAGAGCTGATCCAACCTGATCATCTGATCTTCAAGTCCACAGTACTTGCCACACATCTTAACCAAAGCAATCTTGAATATCAGTGAGTAAGTGCCACAGGTACTGAGGTACTATTCAGGTGAGTAGTATCAACAACAGATAACTTTCAGGTTTCATTTACAGGCTGTTGAAACTCACACTACCACCACTTCTCATAGTCTGAACAAAATCTTCATTCTTTAGTTTAGACAAGATGCTGGGGGGGGTTTTATTGTTCTTGGGGTTTTTTATAGCTGTGACATTTAAAAACAGAGCTATTATTAGAAGACAGTTGGCATGAGCTCAACAATTTGTCAGATTCATTGCTGGTTTATAATTCAGGCTCATTGTACTTATTCTTATTAACAGCATTTTTATAAATAAACAGCAACACAGCATCAAATTAATCTCATTCAATTTGCTTGCTATTTATTTTGCTATTTGTCATGCACATATTTCTACCAACTAATAATCTATTACAATTCTCATATAGTAATGTCTTTAAACTCATCCTAACAAGTAAGACATTCCAAAACTGAATCTAATAGACCTTAAAAATATATTTAAAAATACTTAATTCCCGTAGTGTCTACCTAATGTAAATAAGAAGAAACACTAGCTATCATCTGTGTACCCTACCTAAATTTCATGCTCCTTTGACTTTGAGGTGAATCAGCCTTTTCATGACATTTCTGCACAAAGAGAAACTCGTAGGTAAAGCAGAATGCTTTCCTAATTTTGTAAATCCTATTAACCTCCTGGAACAACTGAAATTCCTTGGCAGTAAGGAGTCAGATACATAATACTGAATCCTAATTTACTTTTTGTTGAGGGACTCCAGACATGCAAACTCCCTCATTCCACCTGCAAGTTTAACTTTATCAAAGGGCAAAAGCCCCCATTCTGTGAAACACTGATTTAACATGTAAACCTACATAAAGACATATGGCTTATTCAGGGACTCTGATAAATAAAATAAACAAAAAAATCAAATACAAACACAGCCACCATGCACAGAGGCTTAAACTACAGGCGTCATGTTTATTTTACATCTGAGTGTAACAAAACATATTTCATCACAAAGCAGTAAGAGCCAGGAAGTTCTAATACCGTCCACTACCGATACAGTGCAAAGACACCACGGGAAAAAAATAATCCAAGAGGAATCGAGTAGAACAGTTTTGCTATGCTTCCTGAGATAATAGTGCCAGCTGTTTCATACATCCTCTCCAATACACTAGAAGTTTTTTCCTGAAGAATATTTTCCACATTTAAAGTTTTCATTGCTACTGTTCAGGGATTAAAAACAAAACAAACCAAAAAAATCTACATTGCTTATTCTGGCAAACTAAACAAAAAAACACAGGTATTTCTTGCCCTCTCTCCTTAGAATCAAGCTTTCCATTAGTAGAGCTATTTAAGAATGTAGTATTTTCCGATGACTTTCTCACAAAACCAGGTCCTTTTTCAAGTTGAAAAGCATGCTAAGAGCAAACTACCCAGCCTGATTTATCTAGGCTTTAGCAATCACATTTTGCTTCAAAACCTGTGAAACGGATTTTGGTTCACATATCCTATTTCAGTCTTGGTTCCCTCTCTGCAGATTTCACTTGTTTCTAATTTTTGCTCACCTAAGAATCTATTTTTATAGTGTGTATAATCAGAAAATGTAACAGCAAATACTTGACAGTTATCTTTTCTAATAAGAGCACATAAATCTGTTACTACTTACCGAGATCCTTTATTCTGGGTAATACATTGTGTGTGAAGTTTTTATAAGAAGCTACTTTGCCTTCTGGGGAAGCAATCCCCACGTGAGATTCATAGATTCTTAGGCTTTTTAACCTCTTGGGGGAAGGATGCTTATGCTATAAGGAAAAAAAACACAACAAAACACAAACAGTTGTCATTAGGAACAGTTTAGGAATGTTGTCACAATCATATGATTTGCACAAGATGAAAAGCAATTTAAGGTTTGTTTTGTGCTTTAAGAGCAGAAACATTTCAAAAATAATTAAGGATTTTAAAGTGTAAAGCAAATATCTCTTTCAAATTGACGTTTTTATGAACAAGAAACTGGACATTCAGAATTCTCAATTACCATGAAGCTTGTTTGAAAATAAAAGAGAAAAATAGAAAGATAAGCTTTTATTTTTCAAGCAAACGTGCTTTTTGAAGTTGTTCTGCCTTCTCCAAACTGAAATTTATAAACATTTTATTCCTAAAGAATACAGTTCCATAGCATAGAATCACCTATATTTCAATTACTTAGGACTAAAAAATAATTTAAAAATTTCAGGTCTGTAGATGAGTACACAATATTTCTGAATTGGAAGAAATATTTAAAGAATACAGAGGCAATTGAAGTTAACCACAAAACCTCTTCCTTACACTTGAAGAGTTTATATTTGACCAAGATTTCACTTTTTAAAACAAGCTCCTCGTCTGAGAAACTCTGAAAAACCACTTAGGAAAAGTAGTGCTTAAAACTTATTTCTCCCCAAAAGACATTTCTTTTCCTCCCTCTCACAATTTAGAAGAAGTTACAAGATTTTATATTCTATATGTTACCTTATTATTCAAGTGAAATTTTGAAAAGGTGGAAAAAAATTCAAAACATACGAACAGAAATTAGAGGGACAGGGAGAAGAACAAAACTTTTGGTTGAGGGGTGTTGCCTGTGTTTTACATCCACTGGGCACCTCTGTTTGTAAAGGAACCTTTTATTTTTGGAGTAAAGCCTTGTCTGCACCCAAATGTTCTTGCCTCCTTTTCACTCCAGGTCATATCAATCACTGCATTTCCAATTCCCTCTCCATTCCTTTTCCTACAGAGGACTGAGGTGCCACAAAGCGTCACAGACAGTGTAGGTCACTATGCTGATAAAAACTATGCACTTAAATAATAATCGCTGTGTATTATGTTAACTGTTTTTTAAATAAAGTATTTTCCATGTGAATAACCCTTTCTCGGTCAAGCAGATGCTTCATAATTTGAGGTGGGTGCTAAAATTTAATTCAAAGCAGAGGTAGCAGCATCTCTTCCCCAGCACACTGCATACCATTGTAAAAAAAAAAAAAAAAACACATCAAGAACTGTAATACAAAGTAACATCACTCGGACAGTCTGAACTTTCCAAATGTTCTCTGAGGGTATTTTTCATATATCAGGTAAAGAATTCTCTCCCTTATAGCGGTACGGGAGAAGTAAGAGGGCTTTCAACTCAATAAATGGATTTTCCCCAACAGGAACAAACCAGGATTTGACTGGAGCATGAGCTTTTTGACTGGAGCACTTTCAAAAGTTTTTTTTCTGACTTCATACAACATTGACTTATTATTGAGTACTGAACTTAGCATTTGCAGATAGCTAACTCTTAAATCCAGTACTGATAATTCCCTGCTTTCCTCCGTACCAGGAAGGGACATCGAGTCATGGAGCAGTTGTCAATCTTGCCTAACAAGTGGGAAACCAAGTTTAAAATAACAATTTAACAGGCAACTATTTTTTTTATATATTCTACAGAAGAATTAAAAAAGTAGCTCAAAAACATCCATCATTAAAGTCACCTGTTTCTGTCAAAGCCATGAGTAAAACCCCCTCACTCCTCAGGTAGCCACTTTAACTAGTTTGCAATGCCCCTTTTGTGAAATAACTCTTATTTTTTTCCAAATAGGGATACAAAAGATGACATGATACACGGGTTTATACACCTCCTGAAAAATAATATTTAAGCCTTACTATATATGACTGTGGTGGATTCCAGTGCACCCAATCATAATTCACTTTGTCTTCATCACGGACTACATATCTTGCCCAAGGTGAAATACGATAGAGGAGGGCGCCGTTCTGAGCACGAATCACCACCTATAAAATAACCACAACATATGCATGCAGTCACATATAACTCATATAACACCTCCTATGCAAACCATTGTGGGGAATGAAATAGTACACTACACAGAAATTTAATTTAAAGGACACACAAATACACAATGCAAGCCAAGAGAGGGAAGAACGACTCTGTTCACTGGGATGATTTGTAAAGGGATAGTAAACCAAACATGCCAGACACAGGAGTGATGTTCATGAGCAAGAGCTGAAAGGTGAGGATATATAGAAGTTTTATAGAAGCAATGGAAGAAAAAGCCTTCCCAAATGGATTACTGTTAGGTTCCCTAATTTCCCCTGTCATTGCTATTTCCTTTCCATGTTCTTATAAATTTAAATAGACATGCAGGATAATGCCATCAAGATGAGGACTGTGATTTGTTTAACTTGGCAAACAATTTAGTAAGCCAGTTCTAACATCTTCATTTCATTTTCTTTTCTATGCTCTGTGAGTCCTTACCAATATCACATAGACCAGAACCACAAATAACACGAAAGAACAGGACAGCTTTTGGGTTGAAAAGAAGAAAAAGTGAAATTTACATTGCTGAGTTGCTTCTGCTGCTTTTCAGTTTCTCTGTAATTCTTCATCATTTCAATGCTAAAACAAAGTATTATCGTTGGTTTTACTCTCCATATTTGGTTTCCTCTATTTTATAACAAGACATTTCCTTCAAAAGCTCCTAAAACTTCTCTTCACTGGAAAGAGTGACCAAACAAACCAGGAGCTCTGTTGGACTACTTTAATTTTACAAAAGGAAAGCAAAACTGAAATAATCATTAGCATGATGTTGAACCAGAACTTTGCAGAAGACATTGTGTTTGAGGAGGTGGTGAAGTTGAACAGGCCATCTCTGCTCTATTGAGCAATTAATATAACCTGTAACTTAAAAAAAATCCCCTTGGGAAAGGATGAGAGTCAGGGGAGTGGAAGGTAGTGTTGTTGACTGGCAGAGTGTTGCACGTTTAGGATGTAAGGACCACGCTGTGCTTGGTCCCCTGGCTGCAGGACAAACCTCAGAATCACCCCCCATGATAATGTTGACTCTGACACTTGTATGGCCTTGCCTTGGGCTGAAAAGCACAAAATTGTCATGAGAGAAGAACTCCTGTAGGAAGTAGAGTTGTTCTCTTGTTAAAACATTATATACACTACCTGGCACGACCAAAGGGTAGAGCTTCTCTCCAGGGACAGGATCTGCTCTACCCAGTAAGTCTGATGCCACATTACTACAGATGGCACAGCATTTGAAGGTGACTTCCTCTTATTCCATCTTATTGAAACAGTTATCCTATGAAGGCATTTGTTGTCATGCCTTTCTTCTTGAGATGCAGAATCTTGCTCCACCTCCCTCATGTCCCCTCATCCCATCCCATCTCCCCTCTCCTCTTCTCAGTGCAGAAGGAACAGCACCACTCTGGTTCTGCTTGGTATCTTGGCTGCCATTATAACAGCAACACAGAAGGGCTGCAAATTTACAATGTAAAAACGTACAGGCAAGCAAAGTCCTGGAATTCTTAATTCTGCTTTTGCTAAGAAATTGAGGACTGGGTTTTTGAAAAAATTGTCTTTTCTTTGCTCCCAATTCCTAACAGGTAGTCTGGAAGATGACAACTGTCAAAGAATTGCCTTTTCACCTCCAGCAAGTGTCTTGCATTGTTTTGATAATCTATATCCTTAACCCAACCACAGAAAAAAGTAGAATAACAATATCATAGAATAGGTCACTTGGAGGGGGCCTTTTAAAGGTCATCTAAACCAACGAGGAGGAATATATGTATATGCAGAAGGTTGATGGAAGTTGATAGAGGAAGGCAAGGAAGTAGGATTGCTGTGTCTCAGTACATACTATTATATATATTATAACTCCAATTCAAAACAGGTTTTATAAGAAGGAGTAATTGAGACTAACCACCTCATCAGAAAAAGCTGAGGAAGTTACTGAAAACACTGTACAGCTGCATGGAAAATTTCTTCTGTTAACTGTGCTAGCAAAGCTGGCCCAAAGAATATTTCTGTAAATTATATCAGCACTATGAGGATCCTCCTTGCTGATAGCATTGACAATATTCAAGTTACTCTTAAAATAATAAAACTTATCACCTCTTTCTGATAACATACCTCTGATGATGCTCTTTTTCTTTTATTATTTTATCCTGATTTACCCATCACAGAAGTAATATAATTACTGAATATAACAACCATAACTAATTACTCATGTTGGTATTCCTTTTTCTTTAATATTTTAGGACAATTTATACTTGACAGGCTTATGAGGAGTGGGCACCATTTAAGAAATACGAAGTAATTAATCTACATTCAGAACATTATTTAATTAGATGCAGTAGTGGTTTAATCCAAAAATGATCCTGGAGGGGGGGGGAAGTTTATTTATTATGATATACTAAAACCAGTCATGCACTGTCTTTAATTTAAACCACTAAGTAAAGAAAAACAGTTAAGAAAAAGAGAGATTATAAATCCATTTAAACGAGCAGCCACTTATCTCACTTTTTTTAACTCACACTTCTATAGCTGTGCCTCACATGTTAACTAACCATAGCTCTGTATCCCATCCTTCTGACGATGTATAAGAGCTTCTGCTGCTCTGTAGTCACTCAGCTCAAATTGAAAGCTCACACTTTCCCTCACTTTTGAGGCATCAGTGCATTTGATTCACCAGTTTTTAAGGAGTCATTTTGTTCAAGTACCAGCTCTGTCTCATTTCAAACATCTACAAGTTTAATGGTTGGATTTTTCAGGAACTGAGAGACTTGTAGGGACTTATGCAAGTTTCTATCAGCTTTTACAGTCAGAATTTTAATAGCTAGAACTAAAACTTTCAAGAAGCAAAGACATACATTTATTTGTCATGTATTATGATAGTAAAAATGTCAATACATGAACTGGTGGTAGAAATCTACCACTTTCTGTAAGAGTTGGGTTTACACACTTTAACAGTATTAGACTTTAGAGTCTGCTCTATTTTAAGGTTCAAAATCTAAATTTTTGGGTTTATTCATTTTAAAACTTTACTTTCAGTTCTATTTTGTGAAGATAAGAGAACTTCTATGCTTGAAGGAAAAGGATATATTTATCCAACAACAGAACCATAAAATTTACCCACACCAATATCAGAAAAAAAAAAAAAAAAGCTGTAAAAGTGTGGAAGGAGGACTTATTTTAAACAAATTTGTTGCCTTCATCACAGTGGAGGTGGTCTTAAGTATTTTTCAAATATATCCAGCCATGGTTGTAGATTAACCTCACTACAACAGTAGAAACCTCGATTTTGCTTATGTGTTGCTGTAATTTTGGAACATCATTGGCTGTGCAAAGAGAAAGCAAAGTCAAAAGGAACATCACTAGCACAGAAAAGGAATCATTACAACACTAAAGATTGAAAAGTTGAATCCTTTCAGTGTCTGCTTTACAGAAGCATAATCAACACAGTATTCTTAGACCTCTAACAAAGTGATACCTGACAAATTCAATTCTTGATTCCTGTGCTTAACACTTGCCTTAATTTTATGTGAATCTCATTTACAGAATCACTCCTAGGTTTAATTACCAAGCTCTGCACTCAATCAACTTATTCCTCTCTCCTGATACTGCAGAAGGTTGATCTATTAGCTAGAAATAGAAAGATTTCAAATAATACTTTTTAAGTTTCTTGGGACAGAAACCCCACACCATCATGCCTGGTTGACACGTGAGTAAAAAAAAAAAAACCTAAATAAAACTGCAAAAATCTGAATGGTACCCCAAAACAAAGAGCAATTCAGCCCAAGATTGACAGAAATAACACTAATGAAGACACTCCAACAGCTTTCATTCCCATATTCACTTTGGTGTTTTTTGAAACAATTACAATAAGTAAAAGTTGTACTAAAAGGAGTAATAATATGAAACATACAAAACCGAAACAGATAAAACCTCTTACTCCACTCACCCCAAACTATTATATGTGGTCCATTTTCTGCAGTGTTCAGATACAAAAAGTATCTGCTATGTATACTCTGCATGTGCTGCTATGGGTTTTCTAGGTATAAAGAATACTGAATATATCACTGCACAGCCCTTTTGACAAAGTACCTATAAGTCTATTTAATAGACACTGTATTTTTGCTCCAAATTAGTCTGAACTGAGTCAAACTCATTTCAGAAAAGTTGCAGCTTAAGGTAGCAACCACTTAGTTCATCAACACTTTAGAGCTGACTTTAATTTTCTAATTAACTCAAGAAAATGTTCTCTAAAGAACATATATAACATTAAAGATGTCTGCTAAATTGGATTCTTCAAACTAGCCTTGGGATTTATCTACTTCATTTTCAAGAGCTATGTCCTTGTTCTTTCCTTAAGATATATGAGGAGGAACATCACACCATTTGACACAAAAACTACTGTTTGTTTAAACTGTTAAAAATACAAAAACTGGTTAAAGAAAGAAATCTGTATCTCAAAAAGTGTTACATTTACAAAATGACAGATGTAAAGAACTTACCACCATCTACATTATCTTATTTTCAGACAAAGAGATATTTAAAGTAGTATTTTACTATCAAACTGCATAATAGGAAGACAACATAATGATTATTTTTTGGTGCATAGAAGGATGTCTCTTATAAGACTCAGCCTGTTCAGAACTCTATTAAAAATTCTTTCCCCAACTTGACCAGTCTCCAAGGTATCTCACCCACTAGAAATTTCTAATAAGATAATGCAGAAGATTCAAATTAGTCAGGCTGAATTTGCCTGCATCAACTCTACAAATAGCTCACCCTGAGTAGTTTTGGGGTTTTTTCCCCCCTCTCTTCTGGTAAATACATTCACATAACATGTAAAAATGCAAAATTCTTGATGAGACATTTGAAAGGCACATGATTTTGGCTCTAAAGTGAAATATAAACACAGGTAAATAAATGCTCTCCTACGAGTAAGTGTCAGAAAGACAGAATGAAAACATCCTTCAAAACTTCACATTAAAGTCATTTTGCTCTACAAGTGGTCATGGCACAGATATACTATTTATATAAGCACAACTGTAAAACAGAAAGAGTAAAAATCTTCACCTAAAGCTGCACATCTTTTGCATGCAAAGGTAAAAAAATGCATGTTTTGTGTTCATTTTGCATTATAGAGATGTTGGGTGTATTTTCAAAATTTCTATCTGAAGTGTTTAGCCCACTTGAATTTTAGCATCCAAAACCACTGCAATTAGAGCTGGATTTCATAGATGAATATGCCCAAGCTACCAAAAACATGTGTTGGTAACTTGAGATTTAAAGCATCAGTGCTACTGAAGCAATTAATTTTGGAGTAAAAAACTTTCAGATCGGAATAAAAATCCGTAGAAAAACAAATGCATGGTTAGAGTAAAAGCAAACATATAACCCACAAAGACTGGCTTTAAAGGTATGTAAAAACTAGTGTGCTTTCCAATTATCCAAATGCTGGACTGCTGAAAAACAAGACAGGACCTAAGTCTCATAAGAACATTATTATAAAGGTGACATAGTATGTCCACTCATGGAAACTCCTGAAATGGAGTTAGCCATAGGATAAAAGTAAGTATAGAGGTTATGGGTCTGTTTGGATGATCTTTAAAACTCTCAAAAGGAGTTTATTACAGTTAAGGGTAAAACATCACTCTGAGGGCAGTCCAGTGTCATAAAGAAAAAGGCAATAACACATTTGGAGCCATTCAGAAGTTGAAATGGGTTTCATTTAATGTAATGGTGCTGCCAATGCAGAACAAGCAAGATTCAGGGGTCTTGAGTTTTCTGACATTTGAGAACTCTTGGGTATCCCACTATTCTGCCTTTCTAGAACAGCACAGGTCTTACATGTCACCCCCAGTACATCTGCCAACCCCTTCTGGATGCCTCAGGGCATTTAAAGGAAAACTCTGCCCCTACAGCCAGGCAACTTTCAGCTTACTGTGGCTCAGGGAAATTTGCTGGCTATTTATAAACAGAAGCCACATGTTTTTTCTTACACTGTCTATAATGATAAAAAGTCTGGAAGTTTTGCAACACGTTTAAAAATTATTGTACAAATGTAGATAAAAAGTAAACTCGTGTAAAATGGAGCTTAATATGGCTGTGCTGTTAATGACAGACAATGTTACGCTCACAGATGAAACTGTGCAGAAACAGGCCACAAACCACTGCATTTAAACTACATTTAAAATTCAAATGTTTATGAAAAACCCTTTTTTCCTTTCGTGTTTGCCTACCTTTATCTTCTCTTCACATCGGCTCCATTGGCTACCTCAACTTCCAGTCTAAACACATGCAGATCTTCAGAACAGGGTGAGAAAATAATTCAAGTGACAGTCACACAAAAGATTGGACAATTTCTCTGCTCAGCAACCATTCCTTCAGTTGTCAGTTCCTGCATTTAAAGCAGACTTTAATTCCATACAGGAGCATTTTATTTGATTATGATGTGTGCCCTCGTAAGGTGTCTGCCTCTGTCTCCATTGACTAGAATGTAGGGTCAAACAACAGAAATAAAAAGCCATGTTGTCTTGATGATTCCTCATTTTTCAGATACCTATTTTCATTCAAAGCTATCATCTGGTGGGTGTTTTTGTGGTTGTTTGTTTGTTTTATTTTGTTTTTGTTTGTTTTTGGTTTAGTTTGGGTTTTGTTTGTTTTCAGAAAAAAGAGAATAAAGAATGTAGACATATTGCTGCTATTTGAGAAATTTGTTATATAGCAGTTTGTCATTTAAACTCGAGTTGAGGAAAGGAAAATGAGGAATTGATAACCAGATAACTGATGAATATATGCAAGCCAATAAACTGCTCTGAAACACTGTATTATTATTTCATTACTTTAATAGCTTGAAAGCAGTGGGAATGATTGTTGGTGTATGTGGCTTTTAATACAACGATGAAATTAAATCAGCCATCAAACCAACAATAGCTAATAAAATGAGAGAATGGACTCGCTTTATTATAAATATGGAAATATCAGTGACTTGTTATTTATCTAAAGGACAATAAGCTATTATTTCAGTACTTTACAATCTATAGCATTTCATTAGCTTCAGGTCTATTCATTTCTGAGACAAGATTATCAAAATACGAAAGCCACCAGAACACAGGCGGAAACATCACCTCATCTCAGTAATAAGCATCTGATCTAAAGGCAAGCTCAGCCTCAAATCTAAAATGTGGACAGGATAAGCTCTTAAGAGACTCTCTAGGAAGTTTGTTAGACGCTATCATAACATAACCCAATTTTTCTACTGCATGAAACAGTAGAAATTTAATATCACGGTATTTCCCTCCCTCGGTTGTTCTGTAAGTGCAAGGAGAAGGAAAACCACTGCTTGTACACAAAGATGGTTTTTAGCATAATGTGCACTGCAGACAAATAAAGACTACATTTTGACCTTTGCAAAAATAGGGTAAACAAGAGAAAGCACTAATGATTTACAGGAATACAAAAGAATCTGACCCCACATACTTCAGACATACTGCTGCAGTAAGAAAACCTGGTCTTAAATTTTATTTCATAAATGCTTTTCAGCTTCAAAGACAGCTCCTGCATTCTAGACCCTGATACAATCCTACTGTAAGATAATTTATTTTTTTCTTAAAATTGTTGATCCTTTTCTCGACCTCCTCAAGTTGCTACAGAAACAGAGAGTCACAGAATTGTTCAGGTTGGAAAAGATCACAAAGTCCAGCATCACTGTGTTTACCAATAAATCATGCCCCCATCTGCCATATCCACACATTTTCTAGAACACTTACAGGAATGGCAATTCCCCCATTTCCCTGGGCAGCTTGTTCCAATGCCAGACCACCCTTTCAGTGAAGAAATTTTTTTCTAATATCCAATCTACATGTCCCAAAGTTTCTTGGCTGATAGTTAGCATTAAAGAAGGTTCAGATAAAAATATAAAAGCCTGGAAAAAAATTTGGGATCCAACAGCACTGTTGAGGGCATTATTCTGTAATTGTCCCACTCCACTTGACAGATTTTTAGAGATCAGATAGAACATTTCCCTCTCTAATGGCCTCAGAAACAGAAGGCAAGGAATGAAGAAGCAAACAGCTTCTCCACTAGTGCCTCACTCTTCTTGCTGCTGCACAGCCCTTCCTAATAAAACTCAGGAGAGGCAGCAGGGAGGAGAAGCAATCAGAAGCTCTTCAACACTTCAGCTTCCCCTAGTCAGGAGTACATTTTCCTAACAGACCCTCCACCCAAACTGGTGGGGCAAGACCCATGGTAAGTGGGAGATCTTCCAGAACTCAACTTCCACTGAAAACTTTCCCATACTCTATTCCTACTGCTCCCAGTAACCAAGAAATCAAGCGTATCTGTCAAGGTGCTTGCAGTCACTGAAGTTATTTCCTATAACAGTGAATTGAGTACAAACCTTGAAATTAAGTTTTGCAAAGAATGGACAGCATGTTGCTTCTTCCAGGCTGTTCTCCTTCCTAAATTGCAAATCGGTTACACCGGAAAGAAAAAGTAATAGAACACCAGGCACATTATTCAGCATCTCCCTTTCCCCAGCTTTATTTTCTTTATCAATTTACAGTTACTGTCAAAACTAAGTCAGCTGATACAAAGCTGTCTGGTTTGTTCTTTTTCTTCCAAGCAGTTTTCTGGCAATTAAATCAGTTAAAGGAGCAAGCATTCAAATCAAATATTGAAAAAAATATTCCTTAGTTATCAGACACAAAACAGTGCTTTTCAGCTGGTTTACATGTTTAGCAAAGTTCTGCAGGTGAATCTGTGCAGTTCACAAGTCACTGGAGAGAGATTTATCTGCTGTGCAAACTATTTTTCTGTAAATATATCATGACATCAGCTTTCGTAGTCTAAACTTATTAGGGATATTAAATATTTGTTCACAATTCCCCCTTCTTTCCCCTTCCCTTCTCCCTCAGGGAAAGAAAACAAATTAAAAATAAAGTACAATCAAGATATGAAAGAGGCAAAAGCCTATCTTTGAAGCCAAGTCATGAAGTCATGCCTTGACTTTCCAAAAGAGGGAGATATAGCTCCATTTCTGATTCAAGTATTTCTATTGCAGTCAAGAACTTATGAACATGTTTACCTAGTTTACTAGATCAGATTAAAATGGAAAGCTTTTGCCCTTTTTTTCTATTTCCATGCTTCTCTTAGGAAACTGAGAAAAGTTAGTAAATACTAATTAAAAAAATACAGAAAATACTACATTGTCTGTTTGAATATAAAAGTAATTCAAAAGATGGAGCCATTAGTCCAGTATTAAATATCTATGCAAAAAGAGACAAAAACATAGGAAAAGCAAACTGTTAAAATCCAGAAAACCATAGGAGAGTTGTTAAAAATGAAAGCAACATCACAGAAACATTCCCAATTGATTTTAACAGGCACAGGTGTAGGGACAATGCTTCACTTAATCATCCAAGTACATGGGTTTATAATTGTTACCTACACAAAGGTGGCATCATTAAGTATGAGGGACAACCAGTTTATTTTTTACAAAGGAATAACACACATTTGCATAGAGGGATAGCATTCAAACTTTTCTTTCCATCTAGAATTCCAATTTTGAAAACCATTTTCCAAAATAATAATCAGTAAATCAAAGGAAAATTGGAATCTCTACAACACAGTTCAAAAAATACTTTTTCTGCCACTATGACTTAACCAGAATCAAGTTACCATAACAACAGTGGTGCAGCTCAAATACTCTTAAAATTCATATGCATGATATAAAAACATTCCTATATGTATTATTTTAGCCCCTTAATTAAGATGTTTGGGGTACAAAAGCATGGTTTGAAAAGCAACCATAATAAAGCACACTACACACAGTAAGTGTAACTTTATTAGAGTTGTTTCAAGCCAGGTCAAGTAGAAAAGAAGCTGATGAAGCACTCACTCATCCTCAACTATACACAATTTGTATAAAGGACACCACCTGCATAATGTACCTTGCAACTGGGTGCTTGTGGCATGGTGTGTTTACTTTTTGATTCTCCATTCACAGCTGTTTCAAACCGACAGCGAAACGTCTTTTGGAGATGAGGCAGGTCACGCTCAACACCTCCACTTCCTGTCACATACTCCCACAGTGCTTTATAAACTGGGATAGTCCACAGCTCCCAATGGTCCTTCCACTGTCCTCTCCCTCCTGTTGCTGTTGTCACTCTGTCCAACAGCTCAGGAGACCTGAATGCCTTAGATCACCCTCTCTTTGCTGGGTAATAAGAAGAGCAGTGAATGGTGATGTGTTTCCTCAATTCTGAGGTCACTTGATTCTCCCCACACATTAACTCAACCGCTTTTCAATATTCTAAAGTAGCACACATTGATTATCTTATTATGCCTCAAAGAAGTCCCCTCCAACAGCTCCAGTGTTGGCTGGGTTGCCAGTGCAGACTCAATCTGGCAGGACCTGGGCATCCAAAGTGTGGAATAAGTCCATTAGAATACCAGAGTTCATCTTCCACTTTCTCCTTGACTTATAATATTCTCTGAACATTAAGACACAAATACAGCTGAAAGTCAGGAAGTACTTTCCAGTAAGTCATACCGAAGTCAGTGTCAGGAGCTTTACCTAGTCAGTGGCCATAAGCTCAAAGCAAAACCAACTCCCACAAGAATCACAATCACCTCTAGATATACTTCATATGGACTCTCAAATTCCATTTTGAGACCTCTTCTTCTTTAAGATCTCTCCACCTTTTCCTCAAAAAATCCCCACATTTTGCTTTAACATACACCTGATAGCAATTTAAACAATCAGTCTTCTGCATGGATAAACTAAAAGCAAAGTATTTCTAAAGAGCAAAACCTCCTACCAGAGAATTGTGCAATCTTCAAGTCACAGGAGAACTGAGCCTGCCAAAACAACTGAACAAGAATATTCACAAGTGCTGAGCTCAGTCTGCAAAAAAGGCTCCGAAGAGCAACAGTCCACTGCATTACAATGGTTCATTGCTGCTACATCTCCTATGAGCCCACAAGTAGTTGTACATTGTTTACTCAATCCAAACAGGCAATGTCAAGAGACCATTTACCTCCCAATGAGTTAACAACTCTTCCTGCTAGCAAACCTAATCTGTAACCCAGGCAAGTCCACAACAACTTGCTGAAGGGTCACGGCTCACAATCAAGCAATGAAACATGAAGAATATTGCCACTGATTTAACAAGTGTTTTACTTCCATTCAGCACCATTGTTACCTGGAAACACATATGCTGATCATTTTAGACCTGTTCCATAAAGTTCAAAATCCCAGGAATGCCATGTCTGCTTTTTCTTGCACATAGGTTATACACCATGGTGCTGCAGAACACTTGTTTCATTCCCTGTTCAACTTTGCAGACCTGGTGATTTCTTTTCTTTGCATCCTACACACCAATTTAAGACATGAAATTTAAGCGATTTGGAACTTAGCAAAATGAGCAAGGATATTCCCTTTACCCCCCAGCTAAGGTGAAAACCAGACCAATCAGAAGTGTTTACATTTGAACATGTAAGGAAACAGCAAACACTTCATCAGGAAGCTTCCCACTTAAGTCGAGTTGAGTATCTCTGCTCAGGGTATCTGGGGCTCCCTTTTGAAAAGCTGCCTCTCTGCACATAACCTATTTCACAATGAGAACAATCTCCCCAGGGAAGTGCTGGATTCCCCAATGTTCCTCAGGATGCTGGGCCATCATGACTAGACCATGCACTTCCCACAGATGATCCTTTCCAACCCTTCCAACCCAGTATTCCATGTCTCTATTTGCATCTTACGTTACTGAAAGCCCACCACATCTTGAACACTTCCCTACCAGTTAGTTTAGCATCCTAACCACCAGCCTGGCATCCCATTATTAAAAACTTTCATAGGTTTTCACACTCATTAAAAACACCTTCACATTTTTGACTGCAGGCTGCTTGGAGTGCATGAGGCCTGAACTCAATGCCGGTCTGATACTTTACTCCTGATCAGGAGGGTCAGCTGCAACACCATCTATTTCATCAGTGACAGTAATTACACTTGATGAATTTCACTAACAGTGGTTCCCTGACACTGATTAACCTACCTGCTCACCATATTTGATTTCTTTTCAAGGTTTACAAGTTACACACAGAGCATGCAGATCTGCTAGGAGGTACAGGATACAGTAGTAAAAACTGGAAGGATTAAAGTTATGAAGGATATTTTAAAAACAACTTTCCTCTACCCAGCATCTCCTGAATACAAATGTATTTTCAGGTACTTTTAATCATGATTAATAAACTGTTAGTGTTCTGACTCTAAGTTCCTCCTTTGCACACTTGAATATAAAAAAGGGTAATATGTTTGGACTGAAAAAAACTTTAAACCAATAACAGTGAGCCTTTCAAGCATTCTGTACCAACCGATGAAAAAACTGTGACTGTTGTGTGTACCTGCCCCAATTTTGTATTGGACTTGGCACCTATAACTACTGCTCAGCAGTCACTGAAACCACTCACACATGGAAGAGTGGAATATCAGTAGAAGAATGTTGTGTTAACAAGCGCACAAGATATCAAGTCTAATCACCTCATTACGGTACAAGATAATCCCTCAAAAAGCTATAAACTTCACCATTTAAATACACAGATGTGGATACAAATACGGAAGTGTGTGGAGGAGAAAAGGATACAGACTTAGCAAATAATAGAATGCAGAGCTTTTAAAGAAGTTTCTACCATTTTCTGAATGACCTTTCCAGGAGAAAAATCATAGAATCATAGAATTAACTGGTTTGGAAGAGACCTTCGAGATCATCAAGTCCAACCCCAAAAAGATGCTATTTGTTTCCTGAGCTGTATATTATTAGTTCCATCAGCATGCATTGAGAAATGATGAAGGCTACTACAGTACACAGAAATTATCTGTTAAAAAAGCAACTAAAATTAACTGAAATTACTATAAAACACAGGTGGGGTTTTGTTTTTTGGGGGGTTTATTTTTGTGGGTTTTTTTAAAAATCTATCTATTAATTATATAAATGTTAACTACAAAAGGATAACTTTCTTATGTAACTAATAGGGCTCCAAAAATGTAACAAGAAACCAACAAACTTAGTCACTGATATTTTACAGGGAACTTCCTAGTGTTTACCTGGTTGTTGATAAAAGTTGCATTATGGAGGCACGTCAGCCATCCTGACTCCTACCTTCATACCAGAAACAAGCCAGAATCATACTGAACTAGATTTCATGAATACATGTGATGTTTAAGTGCAATACAGAGCTTGGTGCACCTACCCACCATGACGTCATTAGATGAGATTATTAGTACATGAAATTCTTGTTGTCAATAATGTCAGAAATCGCAGATCTACTGTCATTACTAAAAGGTTGAATAACTCAAATTGTTTTATTATATCCCTCTCCAGTTCACAAAAGAAAACTTAATACAGATCTATTCCTATTCAGTGTTCCAGGGCAGCAGGTAGCTCAACTGGAATGGCCAATATATTTCAAGGACTGGTTTTGCCATCTCTTCGTATTTAGCTGTCTGAAAATATTTTACAACTTGATCACTAGCCATGAATTTGGAAGTTATTTTCATCTAGGATTCAATTTGTTCTACATTTTCTAGTTGTTCCTTGGCATTCTTATAAATAATACTAAACAAGTTCCCCACTGCAGATACTAAGATCTCAATTTATACCGGTACTAATCCCATCCCTAAACTCCATTGACACTATTTCAAAATTAGGATCTTGCCAACTACAGTGATAACTTAATTTACAGGTACTTTTAAGCAGTTGGAAATATCATTTAGAAATAACCAGTAAAAGAATAAAGTGGATCACTAATTAAACTCTTGCATACATATGACAACACATGATAGGACTTGCTATAGAAGTCTATCCATGGTAATTTTTCCAAAAGCTTGCTGTATCTAGTAAAAAGGTCATTAAGATCATCAGCTATGAAGAAAAAAATTCAGCCTTTTTCAACCATGAAAGAAGATAAGCACCCAGACTGCCATCACTGCAGAATGACAAACATCCTACCATTTAAGGAAAACATTTTTAAACTACCCCTTTACAAATAAAGAGAGGTAAAGAGGGTTCATTTATTAAAGCATAAAGTTTGGTTTCAGGCTTTAATCTGTGCTCAGCCTCTGACATCTGCCAGAGGTTTAAAAGCAAACACCACACAACCACAACAGCAATTATATTTGTTCACTTAACTCATTCTAAGCTCCCAATCGACCCACGGGAGAAAGGAAAAAAAATGGCCTTTTCTAGCAGGTAACCTTATTTTGTAGATGGACGTCATAACCCACAAGGGAGTTGCTCAACTGTCATAGGCATCCAAAGTGTCAGAAGACTTACAGCAGGCTTTCTAATTACTCATTTTCTTCAGTGTTTGTATTTACTTATGAGAAGACTCTCTCAAGGGCTACAGTAGACAGTCTACTACTATTGGAAACAGGCAAATGTTTGACCTCTGCTCCTCATTTATTTTCCTACAAAAATATTTTGTGACCTGATCTAAATTAGTGCCACCAGTTACACTCCATCCCTTTCTCATTCTGGCTTAGATATTACTTATTTAAAAGGAGTGACCTTGTTACCATTTCAGAACTTGGCATTTGCCTGTGTAGAACTGAGGATGAAAACAGTGTACACAAGAAGCTAAAGACCTTCTGGAGCGGATTTTCCCCCTACAACAAATTAACCACCACATAAATGACTAAAGTTGACTATTTTAACATAAATATTTAAAATCATATTGGTAAAAGAAACCATAAAACCTGTGATTCACTTATACTTCTTTAGCAAAGAAAAACAGGGATTACTTTCATTACTAAAAGAGAGTTTGTTACCCAGTCTAGTGCAGACATGAGTGCCTGTGGACTTAAACATTACCCCTGCAACCTGCATAGCAACTTCCATCTGCAGACAACCCAATATTCTCAGCTTCTACATGAACAAAGGACTGCAAAAGTGTGCTCTAACACACAAGTCCTCATGTTGCCAAAAATACATACATTTATGAACAATCATAATCCAACAGAATGACAGTTCAAAGAAAACTTAAAGAAAAGCAGTTTTCTGAACCCATTAGGGGAACGAGAGAGAATAAGATGATCAGCTGCAGCATGAGGGTAAGGCCTACCACGTGAATATTCCAACCTCATTCCAGCTTTTGTGACAGAAAAACCATTTTTGAACTATGTAAACTGGAGCTTTTTTGTTTATATCTTCTTATTCCATCAAAGTACACACTGTGACATGTTAGATCCAGTTGTATAGGCACCATGGAACAAAAGCAGTGTCACGAAAGATTATTAGCAAAGTTACAGATGAGGCTGGGAGCAGTTTCCTGTAGATCAAGTGATTATGAACAATGTGACTATGTACAATTGTGAATAAAATTTCTAAATCTATGGGTTTGGTTTGATTTTTTTTCCTAAGGAATATACTCAACAGCAAACCTGCTCCACAGTCCTGATTCATGAGACTGTTGGACAGTCACATATTTTGAGCATCAGTGACATTCCCACACCTGTTTAAAACTGACCGTGGAACAACAATTATAGCGTCAGGGTAAAAAAAAAAAAGCCTAAGAAAATTAAAAAAAAAAAAAAAATAAAGAAAATCAACTTACATTCTACTCTGCCAGCAGGTATCTTATGGCTTTTCAGAAGACTCAGAGCAACTACAGAACCACAGCCATTCATCTTACTAGTGCATCAGCACCAAGTGCAATCAGCAGTCAAAAATTCTGCATTGCTAAACAAATTATGTGCAACGCAATCTTTGCTTTATGGAGTTTACATTTCAAAGAAAATGCTGAATAGGGAAAAAGCACTATCAAGACCTGTACTTCAAAAACAGGTGATACGACCAGTGATTAGACAGGAAGAAAGACAACAAAGTAATCTCAAGTTGCTGCAAATGCATTTAAGAATCTATCCTTTATGCTGTTAAGTTAATAATTATCAACACTTCTGACTCACACCTCTTATCTCTACACAGAGCATAGAATATTCTACAGTAAATGAGGTCAATAGTTTTGTAGATAAAATATAGAAGATAAATTGAGCAACAGTGAAAGAAATCTAACCTCAAAATCACGCAAAATATTAAATAACCATTCTGCACTCTCACACATTACTGCATAATCACTGCATTTCTGAGCTGAAGACAACTGTTTTCTTTCCTGCTCCATAAAATAAAAATGGTTTTCTTGTCCTTGAATGATTATTCCAAAATTTCATTTTATCCATATTTATTACTGGGATGATTTCATAAGCCATAACAAAAAGCAGAGAGATAAGCACACACACTGAGTAAGCATTTCCATACATATCTTTGTTTTAACAGATTTCTTGTCTCCCTAAGCTGGTTTTCAGCACAAAAATGAGGATTTTTTTCAATATGTTCATTTTGCTGATGGGAGCCCTAAAAATGTACTAGTATTATACAAATCCTTCCAGTTTCTTGATTTTCTTAGTCTTTAGATAATTTCAGTCCATTTCTTTTCTTAACTACTCATTACTGTCCCCCATTAGTATCTACTATCTCTGGAATTCAAGCTCTGACCACAAGAAAGTAAATCTTTAATTTAAATGAATATTTACCCAGAAGTAATCACCCCTGCTGATAGTTAGTTGTCATTCTGTATATCTGCACTAGTCATAACAATTGTGGCATTTGACAGCTCAAAGAAACTTTTCATTGCTTTCTGGAAGAAAGCATTTTATCCTCATGTATACTCATGAAATACAACTATATTCAGTTTAACTTACTTCAGCCTACTGCTCTCTTAATTCCTTAATTCCTAAAGGATAGGTACAAGTTTGACAAATCTGCATGTACCAATAAAGCAATGCAAAGAGATCACCTGAAAAGGCATAGCTAAAAGAATCACAAAGATTATCCAGGTACTGCGATCTGAGTGTGATCTTAACTAAAGTAGTTGCATCAAAACCAAAGAATTTATCTGTACGTTACTTTTTATTTTTCAAGCTATCAATATGTAAACAGTTTTTGTCTTGTAACATGATACAATACACTATATCCACATTTCAGCCACCTATGCCTGTTCCTAAAAATTTAACCCTCTTTGTGATGCTTAATGTTGCAGTCCTTGAGGTCACTTGGCATCACAACTAACTAAACTGATTCTGCTTCTTAAAACAATCAGAAGATAAAGTTAGTTAAAAGAAAACTAAAAGAAAACAAAAAGCTGAGTACAAAGGGTTACAAGAATTAAACTAAGTCTAGAACCAACACCTTTAGCTTTGATCCATGGGGCACAGCAGGACAACCATCTTCTCTAGGTGGAATGAACAACTCCCACTTCCCATATTCCAACTTCTTATATGGATGGGAAAAAGGATTCCAGCCATCTGCAATACAAGAAATAACACTAAGTATTTATCTTGAAATGTGTCCAATTACAACTCAAAAGCATTACACTGTGTTCCATCTTCTTCAAAGTTAACTTCAGTAAAGTAGGCAAATGCTTTTATATCTGATACTATCACACACATTCAAAGGTGGTAAAATGAAGTATGTAAGAGTTTCACTGTGAAACCACACTCCCATTCTAATTTAACAATGATTAAAGTATTTCTACCTTCTTGTCTTCCATTAAGTCAACACAATGCCCTCCTTCACCCAAAAGCCTATTGATTTCAATATCACAAAATCATAGTGATAAGAAAACTAGTGGCTGAAAAGTAAGGCTTAATGTACATTTCAAAACAAAAACCTCACACCCTAAACAAGTCAGCAGAAATACTTGATACACAGAACACTTGAAAAACCAGTGAGCAAATATTGGTTATGGAGAGGGGAGGTGGACAAAATGTAAGTAAAACCACACAAACTGCTCGCTGCCTCTATTTTGACAAGCTGATATATAAAATAAAAGTGTATAAAGTAGGAGAAACACAGGGAAAACTGCAGACAAACCTGGTAGCAATGGCTAGAAAACCAGACAACAACACAGCCAGGAAATGTGGCCTGAAGTGCCAGTTTTAAGTCTTGAGGAAGATGACTTTTTCCTTAAAAAAATTTATAATTAAATTTTTATAATTTAAGATTGTTAGTTCTGTTTGGATTTCCCGAGCACTGGAGATGGGCAAGGTTGGTCATTATGACATGCCCAGCTGAGCAGACACCTGTCAAGGTGTGCTTGCATGTTTGCAGGCATGCCCAAGGTTAATTCATATGACTGAGAGGGAATATATTGCTTCTGAACTGACAACTGTGGCAATGAAATCATTTCCAGAAGGAAATAGCAAGCTAAGTTTGAAAATTACCTTTTTTTTTTTTTTGCCTTAAAACATGTCTATCCCACATAGTTCAAGGCAACAGACTCCTCAGCTAAAAAGAAACCAGTCGACACAGAAAATTGAATTACAAGACATTAAAGCAACATGTGCTAATCTTCCTTCATGGTAATTTATTTGCTTGCTATGGCCTGTTATAATTAAAAAAAAAAACCCACAAACCAAAAACCACACCTCAGCGAAAGAAGAATAAGCAGACTCCATCTAAGAGTATTAATCTAAGCTCATATAAAACAACATTGCAACTAAACATGGCAGTCAAGGTTAAAAGCAATTCAATTAAAAAAATGGACACGCAACCATAGAAATCAACAGGGGAAGTAGAGACATGAAGGGATAAGTCAATCAACATGTATATTTCCTTAAACACCAGTAATCAAAAATATTGTCTGTTGTGCAACAGAAAGATCATCTTCTCTAACAAGATATGGATGTCTTGAGTTTCAGAAAAAAGACCAGGCTGCTTTCAAAGCTGCTCCTTGCACTTACACAATTGTTTAAACCTGAGAACTGCCAATCTTTAAAGAAAACCGAGAGGTACCAATCAAACAGGCCAGACAATGTGACAAAAATAACTGTGCAAGATAAATCTTCTAGTACCTATTCATTTTACAGTAGAGAGCAATGTCAAAAGCAATAATAAAATTATAAAACGTTTCCCACGCTCAAAAACACAAATGCAATTAATTCAATACTCCGTTTAGATGATAGTTTTTATCACGATTAAAGTATTTGGATAGTGCAGACAAATTACACATATTAGCAGAAAGAATGTATTTACTGAACTATTGCTTGATTAACAGCAGAAGAGCTTGTGTATTAGTAAGATTTGGATGGGCCCTCCCCATTGGTTTTATTCTGAAGTTCCAATCAAGAAAAATAATGAAATTAGCACTACTAGCATCTACAAAGACCAACATCAAACAAACAACACCTCAGCAGTAAAGTAACACTCGTTAACAGAATGTCTAAACTGAAGAGTATAGACAGTATAATATATTTATTTATGTATTTCAGGGCATGGCAAAAGAATGTAGAATACATCACTAGGATTTTGTGACACTAAAAAAAGGTTAAATTTTTTTTTTAAGCTGTAAATAGCTAGACTGAAATAAACATTTCAGGCAAAAACAAACAAACAAGAGACAGATGAAAAATGTAACAATGTTAAGAAGTTGCAAGAAGACAGCTTTAAAGAACTGGTCAGGATTTATGATGGTCAAGACTCGTCATGTGGGATTTACTTCTAATTCTTTCAGTCTTCTCCCCCCAGATATCCGATCATCTTCATTGCTTCTCATAAAACTCTTCCCATTTGAGCTGTACCTCTTGATTACAATGCACAAACTGAACAAAGCATGCCAGGCCATGACTTGCTAATATCGAGCAAAATAAAATGTTATAACAAAAAAAAAAAAATCTCAGGTCCAGTTTCTGTAACTCTGGGGAAACTGCACAGAGTTCATTATTTACACCAAAACCACTGAATTCTTGCATTGTTAAAGAAGTTCTCATGGCTGCTATTAAAACATGTCTCTTCCCTCCCTCACAGGACGAATGTTTGCCTGTCTCTGCCTGTTTAAAATCTCTGCTGTCCCCAGGCAGATTTGATAACTCTGCCCAAGTTGCTTAAACTTTCCCCTCCACCTGCCAGCAATACCAGATGCTCCTATTAATCCCTCCTGTTCCCAGGCACAGTCCTTCCTGATTGAGTGTCCATGGTTCAGGACTTAAGACTAAATGCAAAGCAACAACCATCTGCCCCAGATGGTCCTACTTAAAACCACTGTTTGCTGCTTATCCCTGGACAGGAGCTCACTTTGGAAGGTTATAACAGAAAATATTGATTTCTATTAAGGCAAGAGGCATAAAGATTTTAAAACACCTTGAAAACTTCCTTCCAAGAGGAAATGGCTCAGGCTTCTCAGTTTTACTGCTTGGTTTTCAGATTTTTCAGCAAAACTTAGCCCAGAATGCCTTAGGGGACAACAGAAAAAACAAATCCAACCAACCAGCAACTGATTAACAGATGCAGAAAAAAAAAGAAGTCAAAAGAAATATCTTCGACTGAGAACTGAGACTTCAAAGACTCTGCCAATAGCTACAAACAGAAAAAGGCTGAGAAGATTACCAGAAGTTCAAATAATCAGCTCGAACAGAACTTAGGAGAAAAGGACCCCACCAAGGAATATCCATAAGCCCTGCAAAAATATAAAAGCTTTGTGCAAAAGTTCAGGCCCCAGATACATCTTAATCCAACACAGAAAGCATCTTCAATAGCCTGATACTTTCATTTTCTCTCATCAGTGATCACATCTTCCAATATGATCCAATTATTTAAACACTACATCCTATCTCAGCAACATGAGGCACAGTGGAACTTTTTGCTCAGAACCCTCAGCATGCCAAACAGTCATGAACTGAGCTTTAATCTAGAACTGAATTCAAAGCTATAATGGCTTGGGTTCTACCATTTGTCATGAAACTCAATTTAAATGCAATACTTAAATGCAATACAAAGCTAAATCATCATTTAAGTGACTTGTTGTCGATCTACTGTTTTCAAAAATATATAGCTGTACAGCTCTGAGTCTCAAGGCTTAAACTGGGAGTTGCAGACCAAAAAATAAACACTTCTCTTGCTTCTCATAGAGGAAAGGATTCTTGCATTTTAATTATTTAATTAATCACTGCCTTTTTCCATTTAAGAGCTGATACATCAGTGCAATGCTGCAGCTATTTTTTCAAAAGTGAAAAGACTTCATAAACTGAGGTTGAATTCTCAAGTGAAATAAACCCATCTCTCACAGCAACTATATTTCCACATTCCACATCCTTTTTGATCAGTTGGAAAATGCCTAAAGAGAATACAGAGTCCAGCAAGCATTCACACAGTGACCTTGAGGAAAGTATATCAGACAAGTATCAGTTCAGACAAGGGAGATGACATCAAAATCCCACTATTCCAACAAGATACCTTTATTGTACTTTATTAGAATATGAAATCAGAACATAAATGGAGAGATTCTCCAAGGACACTATACTGTTCTACACAGTGGCCAATTAGGTCTTCTCCCACACTGCCTTATTTCCAACAGTTCGATAGCAGATCATTAACATAGTCTGCTTAAAAAGTGATTGAACAGCTGAAACACTGACATAAAAACAAGTGTCATTACTTCTCAGATAGGATCTTTCCCTGGACATTATATCAGCTTATACTTCAACCTTCTGTAGCCACAGAACATAAAGTCATTATTTGACTTTACTCATCAAATCTTGGTATTTTTCTATAAAAATCTTTGAAGAAAACAGTAAGCAGTTCAGCATGATATTATAACAGTATCTAGAAGCCATTTTGGTAAAAGTCTGGAGAAGAAAACCCAAAACACTCTGATATGAAGAGTTTTCAGTCAATTGTCAGATATTCAAATTATGAAGGCCAGTGGCTTAAGCTCTCCTTTCTTCACTCTGAAGGAGGCCTGTCAGGGTTTAAATAATAAATAAACATCCACCCCAAAGCAGTCAGTCCACTCTTCCTCCACTCCCAGCAGAAGCCTCCCCTACCCGTGCAAGGAAGAGGAAGCAAAAACCAAACAGATGTTCCACAGTGATCAGCGTTTCAGATCTCATGTTAGCTGGGAAGGAGATTAAAGAAGGCACATAAAAGAAACAAGTGGACCAAAGAACAGAAATCACAAGTATGACAATATATTATACCAAATACTGACTTCCAAATTAACATATGCATACTTACTCTTACAAACTTTTGGGTTTTTTTTTATTTTTTAACTAAAGTATTGTTATAGGTAACCTACTGAGCCTCTGCATGGCCAAATACAATTTTGAGCATTCTAATTCCCAAACAAATACCTTGGGTTACCCTCAAAACTTGCAGCTCTCAGAGTTATTTTGAAATAGTCACTTGTAAAGTAGCAATAAATTTCCAGCAGTCACCAAGTTCCTCAGCAATACAGACCAGGGATGAAATATTCAGTGTTATCACTGAGAGCTTTTAAAGGACCCATAATGTTGATTCTGCCTCTGGTATTGGGAATTCAGCTGACTAATTGCCTCATACACTTGATTTACTGAGATGCTGGAAGCACTAATTGACAAATCTTAATGGGTTTGGATGTTCATTTAATACTTCTCAGATAGAGTAAAGCATCATACCAGAATGCCAACAGATCTAATACCTTTTTTTTTTTCCTCTCCAGTTATGGAGCTTTAAAAAGACAAAACCAACTCAGTCCTTTCTTGAATTCATGTGTTTCCATTCTCCCATCAAAATACAGATTTGCGTGCTATTACTTGTTTCTAGCTTTTCCCTGGAATGCACAGTGATACTAACAATTTTTCTATCATTCCTTACAAGTATAAAGATATCATTATTTGGGTCAAAATACCCTAACAGCAAAGTTTTGTTGCCTGCTATAAGGCATAAAAGTAATTCACAAGAAACTTTACAGGATTGAGGCTTCACATGTCTATAATTACTGAAATAAATTATTCATGTTTATCTTAAGCACAATTCATAAAAAGCTAGTATCAACTATCAGCTTAATTATAAATATTGAAAGAAGTTCAAGGTCTCTGTACCATGCTTGCCATTATAATTTTTACCAGTTTTCGATTCTCAAAAGCATAAGATGAAATAGCAGGCACTAATATTTTGTTTGATGGAAAGGCACAAAAAAAGACATCTAAGAGACTTGCAGACAATATCCTATTAAGGAAAACACTGCTATTCATCTCCAAAACCAGAGCATAAATGGACGGTTTTCATATTACATACAATCATATTTGTGTTTAAAACCCTGTCATCTAAGTTCAGTGTTTATTCCTTCATATAAGGTCTCCAACTTTCCCCTATATGGTTCCACCACAGTTCTCTTGAGAAAAAGTTTTGTTGTTTTTTTTTTTTAATATTTAAAGCAATCCCAATATCCAATTTAAATACAATATAAACATAAATTTAGTTTGAGATTTTAACCTGATTGAAAACTTAAATAAAGGTTAAAGGGATTCATTTTTAATTAAACATACCTGTAGCAACCTGATCTAAGGTCTTGGGGGTTTGCAACGCAATTTCTCATCAGGATGTTATTAAAGCTCATCTCAGTTGAATGACAATATTCCCCTCCTCCAGGCTTTCCAAGTGCACTTTTGTCCCCTTTCAGAATGAATACTTCACTACAATTTCTGTTATTACTATTATTATTATTTACTGTGATTATTTTTATACTTCACTGATTATTATCACTAATATATAGGAGAAACAAGTTTTCCACATTAAAGTGAATTTCTTTTCAGTTTTTTTTTTACTTCCAACACATTTCATTAGTGTCTAGATAAAACTACTCTAAGGTATTAGTCTGAAAGTTTTGCTTCATATGATGTATTACATTAAATATTTTGAATGCAGCAGAGTTTAGAAAGTCATTCCAGTTTTTAGCTGCTGTGTTCTGGTATATACATACCTCTCCCCTCCAACCTGATAAGCTAACAAGTTACAGCCTCTTTTTAAAATATTAAAAGTTTCATCACAAGTCTGGTTTTAAAATTACCGTCTATTAAAGTACATGTTTGGGACTACTGAATTCTAGCCTTCATCTGCATTGAGTAATTTTAAGACTATTATACCTATCACATCACAGGAAAACCTTGAGCAACAGGCAGGGTTGCAGCAAGTAGAGGAAAGGTAAGGAGGAGAATTTTCTGCATCTTTATACATATAAAGTTAAGCCATTAAAATAACCTCATCTAGCTGTCTTGCAGTTGATATTGATAACTGAAATCACTATTATCTAGTAGTAGGTGACCTAGACACGATTCATTACTTAGTTTTGAATCACAGGACGTATCTGATTGCAATCTTAAAATTCAAGTACTACACTAACCTATTTTATCAATGTCTATTCCAATAAAATGACCAGGAGTACTTCAAGGAAAGCTTCTCTACCGTTCACTGGGTTAACCATATCAAACAGGGTCATGGCTGCAAACAGAGTTGCCTTAACTTTTCTGTTCATCTTTTGCATCAAAACCAGATTTTTAAAATAATCATCGTCTTTAGACTCCGATTATCACCGTGAAGAGTGGACTCTCTCACAAATTTAAACAGACACATTATATAGCTCTGTTTGGAAAATGAAGCATAACGTGAGTACTTCAATGCTTTCCTTTGCTTATTTTGTTTATAAATTTATTGATCTTGTGACTGAGGAAAAACTAAAGTACTAAAGCAGATTGCTATGAAGCACTGAAAAACTTCCTAACAATGGATCTGAACACTAATTTTTATTTGATTTATTTCTTTGTTACTACACACGTTTTTACAGAAGTTTAGCCACAGTACTTTAGAGAGCACCAAGAGATACTACCAATAATGGCATATGTAGTTAATCTTACTTTAAAGTTATCTAAATACATAAAATTGGAAGTTTAGGACTTCC
The DNA here is from genome assembly GCF_003031625.1 of Empidonax traillii. NCBI lineage: Eukaryota > Metazoa > Chordata > Aves > Passeriformes > Tyrannidae > Empidonax > Empidonax traillii. The sequence goes on along the minus strand of NW_020956285.1, from coordinate 119,278 downwards.
TTCCTCAAATACAGAGTTTGTCCTTTCAAGTTTCCTCAAGGAGATAAAAGGAAAAAGGAATACTCAACATTTAAATTTCTTTTTAAGCACAAGTAGCTAACTCCGTCAAACTGGCAACTCATACACCATTTCGTAATATAGATACCCAAATTGAACATTTCCCCAGGTCAGTATTTTGACAAAATCAAAGTTGGATAAATAACACCACATGCTTCTGAAAAGCAGTTAAATGAACAAAATCATTTCACAGACAAAATCCCTCTTCAGTAAGAACCAGCAAGGAAAGATCAAGTACCTCTATGGACTAACATCTAACCCCGAAGAGACAGAGAAGGGAAGTGAAAGGGAAAAACAGAACAAAGCTCAAAAACCGCAAGCAAAAGAGAGATAGAAACTCGTATTGCAGGATTTAAGAGCAATTATGCATGTCCCTTTTATTTAAGAGTTTGCAGAACAAGATTTGAGTTAGCCAGCCTTCCAAATAAGAAGCAAATTTTTATTTTTGTTTCAAATTCAAACGAAATAGTCTTCCTGGTTTTCAGAGCAAGCAATGCAATTCCTCCATGTAATCCTGTCACCTTCCCATTCTGCTAACATCCTTCTCCCCTCAAAACAGAATAACTACTCTTTCATTAGTATTTTGGTTTGATTTTAGGCTGATATTTTCCAGCAGAACTGTGGCCTACGCTCTCATGATGGGTGAGAATGCTCAAAGGCCTGGGTCCTTTAGACAACACTGTCGCTGATCAGTAAAAGAAGATAAAGCAAATTATTTCACTGTTATTTTTGCTTCTCTGCATACAGTTTTATAAAAGCCTAACTATAGAGCTTTAAAAAGAACCTCTGGCAGTTTAGACACAGCCTAAAGTAGCAGTGCGATGCAGTGTGACAAATTGTCTTATGGGCATTAAGAAAAAAAATGTATAAAACTGATCATACTACAGAAACACATACCTTAATAGGCTACCACAACATAAAGGAAAATATTATTCATTTAAGCCATGGCATACATTTTTACAGTCAGAATTTCATCATCAGTGCTAAAAAAAAAAAAATTGTCTTTAAAGGAAGAGGATATTGATGAAAAACATAGTGCGGGGGAAAAGAAATATTCCTAAGAATACTTACTGAAGTCACCTGCAAGAAACACCGCTTCTGCTCCTGGGGCCCACTCCCTGCAATATATTCCACCTTCCAGAAGCTGGTTAACTCCAAAGGTTTTGTAACTCTTTGTAAATTCATCAAGGCCTCCTTCACATTCCTCAATGTTCTTCAAGTGGTTGTAAAAGAGAGAATACCTTTCAATGAAAACAGAGAACATTTTTTAGAAAGTTTACTAAGTGCCTTGCTTACATAACAAGTGTAAAAAACATCAAGAAAAATAGGTGAAACACACTGACACACTGTACTAATGCTATAACAATCACTGTCTACAAGAAATAGAAAAAATATCAAATACAAACCATACAATTTTTCCACGGTTGTTACATAGTCCAAAGTTGCAACCTTCACATTCCTTGGTGCTTTCTCTACTTTATGGAACAGTTTGCACTTTCAGTCTAAGACTACAACTCCTGATTGGCAGCCAAGAGATCTCAGTATTACCTACACAACAGGAAAACTTCACACTCTGAACAGCCCAGCAGTTTTTCCTCCATGTTATTAATATCAGACACAAACCTCCCAGGGAGAGCTGTATAGCCCTGCTACGTCTCTCAGAGCCAGTTTTAATGGACAGAAAACCTCAGGACATTGAAAAGTTTGCAGTGCAGCACACCAGTAGGGACAAACTAGTCTGGCCCTTGCAGAAAGCAGCTCATTAGGCAACCTCTTTACAGAGACAACCAGAAAGGCTGCAGTCCCTGACACCGCAATGGTTTGGAAAAAATTACAGCTTCATAGAAGTAATTATTTGGACCGTACCCTACTTACACCAGTAGGGCTTGAAATGCTGTATATCTCTAACATAGAACTTTGCCAGTACCAGCTTAGAGGGGTTTGGCATATCTTGCTATGTTCTCTCAAAGTGTGTTTCTGGAATTCATCAGGGCTACAGTATGAAGACAAGAGTCAGCTTTGACTCCTAAAATGTGAGCTGTTGTGTGCAGAAGCACATCGAAAAGCTGCAGTCGAGCATTTAATTAAGGCAACTTGTACAGGTTTTTCTCTTTGTTTTGAAAAAGACACTCCTGTGTTAAATTAGAAATGTGTTTCTGTTTTCCCTAAGTGGTGAGGAGTCTTCTGAAGGGTGTAAAAACTAATGAGAGCCCCAGCAAAAAAAAAAAAAAAAGTATTTTGGAAATGGAAATAGAAACAGTAATGAAGTAAACCAGCACTATGGGATAATACTTTGGTCAAGGGATAAAAAAAGCAGCCTGTTTGCAGTGTCAGGACTTAAGACAAAGCTCTGTGATTTGTTGTAAAATTTTGATTTAGCATTAGCCCTTAACTAGTTCAAAGTAGAAGATTAAAATATATAATTACTGGTTAAAGTAAATAGCATTACCTATATTAATTTAGAGTATTATGACTACTTTCAAGGTTAATCTCCCAGCAGGTTTTTATTACGAAGACTGATGCTCATCTTTAGAGAGAACAAGATTTGAAAATGCCTCCAGGATAAACCACAGCAAATACACTCAACTTTTTGCCCATCCACCTGCACCATTCCCTTAACATTTGCTCACGGGTATAATCCTCAGAAGTGCATTACTAACTCCTCCTGCTCTGACAATCAACTCATTTATAGTGCTTGAGGGAGAACATTTTGTCAGATTTCCAACTACAAATGTATTATGTACACACACACAAACTCAGTTGACTGACTCACATTTCAACCAACTGCAACCACAAATATTTGCATAAAGTTTAAATACAGAAACAGAGCAAGTCACAAATAGCCTCAAAAGCTCAACATATATCAATTGGTAAAGTCACATCCCTCCAGTATTGAAAGGTTCTCCCTGGGGAAAACAAACAAACCAAAAACCAAAAATCAAAAACAAACAAAAAAATCCAGTAGAGCATTGCAATATTAAGTCTTTCTTTAAAATATGTCAGTTATATGATACAAGAAGTTTAATTACATATATACACACACAAGAAGTATATCTCCTCGATAAAGGAAAAAATATATATAAAAAGAAGTAAATTTGCAGTGTCATCTGCAAATCCCTATTTCTCTACTGTAGATAGATGCCCTGCATTATTTTCACCTCATTCCACTGCAGCTGAAGTAAGAACTGCTATGCTACGGGAAGCTACTGTAACTCCAAACAAGATCTAACTGAAATAATGAGTTTGACACAGGTAAAACAGAAAGGGTGTTTTGGAACATGTTATCTAATTAAAATTAATCTTTCCCTCTCCATTCTTGCCACAAATACAATTTCACAGCTTGAAGAACACCTTTGGCTGAATGGGGTATTTCCCACATTCAGGAAAGAGGGAGAGAAGTGGTGAGCTTCATCTTGAAACAAAAGTCAACCACAAACCCTTGAAAGCTGAAAAAGAAGAAAATTATACATGTTTTTACCAAAGAACAGCAGGGCAAAGAGAAGGACTGAAAGCTCTGTGCAGCAAAGAAAAAGGCTTATAAACTTCACATAATCTCCCTTGCCCATGGTCTACTCATCCTCAGGGTGAGCCCTCCCTAGCAAAGAGGAACCAAGCCCATTCATCTCATTCCAAGGAAATAAGCAGCAAAGAAATTCAGGATTTGAGTGTGGGTGGGATGAAAATGGACTTACAGAATCACATAACTGCTTTCTGAATCTTTGGGAAAAATCATAGTCAGTAATACACACAATACAAGCTCTACATTCTTGTTATAGGAGCACTAAGAGCACATCCATGGCTTCAATTTTTATCTTTCAGAGTTTAAGCCAACAAAGAGACCATGGCATTCAATATGTGAAAGGATCACGACTATCAGTGACAAAAAAGATCACTCTCTGCTCACTTTGCAGTAGAAGAGAGCAAGACTACATGCTCAATAACATAATTTATTTTGAAGGTAGAAAGTGAGGGGGCAAGAAAAGAAACATTAGAAGAATTCTTGATCAGGGGTGTATCACATTTTTACAATAGCCTTTTACATAGGACAGATTTTGAACAGCTAATAAAGCATCATGTACATTGCCTAAGAATGCTCCTTCAATTTGCACACAAGCACACTGTGACAGAACTTAATTCAGATATTACTGTTCTGTCATCATTGTAGAAATCAAGACTTTTGAAACAACTAGTGTTCTCCCCAGTTGTTTTTAAATTATGATCTAAGAAGCCTTCAGGTTTGTTTTTTGTTTTTTTTTTTTTAACTGTCTCCTGAGATTATCAAATAAAGAATCGTACTTTGCTCAAAGTTAAAACAAAACACCAACTTCTGAAATGGATCAATTACTTGTGCTGTGAACCACTCTAAAAACTCATCTCAAGAGATGAAATACATCTGGACACAGAATAATGTCACTTGTCATAGAAGATCTTGTAAAGCAGCAGAAAGGTCTTGTAAAGCAGCAAGTGCAGCCTGTTGTTGCTTTAAAAGGAAAGGACTGAGTTAGGTACATGCTCATGTCCATATTGAAATTTCAGCATTCATTTCTACACTACTGAAGCTTGTTAAACTTTTTATTTTTTTTTTTTTAATCTTCCAAGCCAAAGTCCCAGGATTACACACAGAAAGTGACAGGTAAAAGCTTTTTATCAACCAATTCCAGACATTTATTTTGGTCACTAATAGCATACATGTCTTAAAACTGGAGAGTTAAACATCATATTGATAAGACAGGACTTTGTGATCCCCTCAACACTGGCAGTTATGTTCAGTTATGCATATATACTCATGTGACATATGACTTTGGACACACTTCATAGATGAGAACCTCAAGATTCTGGACCTGGGGACAGAGTCAACAACAGCATCCAGGCCTACATGTCACAACTGAAGGCTGACTTCTCCCTTCATATTTTTCAAGTTCTCACAGCTCAATGGGTGACTGCAAAGTCTCTTTTCAATTTCCTGGCATTAAAGTTGAGAAGGAAGAGGATTACAAAGCATGACTTAAAGCACAACCATTACTCTGGGACAAAAAAACCTAAACAGAGCAGCAATAGGATCTACAGAACTTGAGGTAGAGAGGGTCTAGAATAACTGGAAGTAGTTGCATATGAAGTCCTTCACTACAGCCAGGTACAGCACCACACATCTGACAAGTACAAACAGAAGGAGGGGGCTGCTGCTGGTACATTCCTTGCTCCTGGAGTTCCTATAAAAAAAGCAAGCTTTTCAAGTCCCATATTCATTTATGTCGATTCTGTCAATAGATCAATTTTTTTTTAAACTGAAATTAAGTGTTTTCTTCAGACTTACTGGAAAGAAAGACCAGTCTTAGCATTTCTCCAAGCACTCATACACCTGGATTGAAACAAAGTACTTCTCTGTCACCAAGTGTTCCTATGCCAGCATTTCTCCCTCTCCCCATCACTATTTTCCCGTGAAATGCTGGTAATTGTAAATATCATTTGAAACAGGGTCACAACAGTCTTCTCCTATTGTTACATCCATAATTTGTAACACAGCATTGCTTTAAATCCCATCCTTTATATGCAGCTCTGTTTAAAGCCTCACAATAGAAGTGTAGGAATTGGCTGACTTTCCATTGAAGCAGGATTAAAACATCAAACATGAATCAGTATAATGGCCATCCAGAAAGCAAGTATCTTGCCAATAAAATAACCTTCATAGTGGACAATTAAGGACAATATTAAATCAGTGGCCACTTCAAGGATTGGCATTTAAGGTGAGCACTTATTAACCACACTTCTATCACTGAAACACCCCCAAATATTCCATCTTAGGGATACCTACAGATCTAAAACTTATACAGTAGAGGTACACACTTCTCAGAGTTCCATGTAAAACTACACAGCCCTTATACAAAATAAAATGTTCTAATTATTTGGTAGTCCTGATATACTAAACACTCCTGGTGCTCCAGTTCCTATAACCACTGACTTGACTTAACTATTGATCCCATTAAAAGTCTCAGGCATGTGTTAGAAGTTAGTAGCTTCAACATGGAGAATAAGAATAAAAAAGCCAAGCCTCCCCTTCTTCCTCGAAGTCGACTATTTTAGTGAAATAAGACTTTTGGCAGACTATTGAAGAAGTCTGATGGTAAGTCAAAACACTGAATTAGAGTTCCCCATAAAGCTTTCAGGTCTTTATTCTTCCAAGCAGCCAGGGGTACTAACTCCTTCTGGCTGCCTTGTAAAATAACAAAGAGGAATTGTAGTATTCTAAACTTTTATATTTAATCAGATTACCTTTAGTTTCTTAGGCATCACAGTAATCCAAACAGAAACTAATCTAACCAGAAAGGCCTTGGCAGCAAAGATATCCTCATTTAAACAGGATGGTGCTGAACTCCAAGAGGCTGCAAAACTTCAAGACATTTTTATGTCCACACTCATACTTTTTTATAAAGCTGTTGTTGCAATTTATAGAACAGTCAGTCAGCTTATTTTAAGACCAGTGGCACCAACACCAAAAGTAGTGATTTTAGCCCCTCTTCTGCTTATGAAAATTTTAGTAGCTATGGGTCCTTTAGATTTTTTTTTTCGATATCGGCTTTTTTGTCATTGTTTATTTCTACAATACTGGCCCAGTATTAATACTAATTTATTAAAAAAATGAAAACAAATAGGAGAGACATTGATAACAGTGTCTGTTAACCACATGAAAAGCCCAATTCCACAGATACTGAAGGGAAAAGGATGTGAAAGAAAACACCCAGTAAGGTATCTCTGGAGCCAAGTTCTCCACTTTCCAGCAAATACAAACACTTATAGTAACGTCAGTGTTAAAAATCAAAACACAGTCCATAGCTTTGCGAGGCTGTTCCCAAATTACCTCTTTCTAGTATTGCTGCCATCACTCTGAAGACGCAGTTACACTTTCACTGACACCAAAGCCAGTGCAGAGCCCCTGATTCTCATCTCACCCTTTCTCTGTAACTAGTTATTCCCTCAAACTCTTGTCATTCAGCTTCTTGGAAGAGGATGGACTGAAGAAAGAGAGGAGTAGGATAGATAAGGCTCTTCCTAAAGTAGATTTTTGCAGTCCAGCAAATCAAAGGCATCAGACCATGCTGAGCTAGTGTTATGTGATACAGTCTTATGCTTCTATTTGCAATGGAAGTAAATTCCTGTTTGCAGCTGCTGCTTCTATTTGTCACTACGAAAAGGCACCAAAACAGAAGCCTTGGATTCTTCTTCATTCTTTTCTCCACCTCCCGTTATCAACTTTTTATTTGGCTATTGAGAGTATTACACAAAGTAATCACACTTAAGCAAAATTGTATATAAAGGCACAGTAAATCTCAGGTAGATATGATTCAGAGTGGCAGATTTACTGTATTTTTAACTTATATCAACTTTACAGTTCTAGATGATTGGCTTGCCCTTTCTGCATAGATGAGTCCTGTCCCACTCAGGCAATTTTTTTAATACACACTTAAATAGATTAAAGAACATGTGAACGCATGCAACCTTTGAAGTGTTAGAACAATTCTGAGAGAAATGCCTTAGAAGTACAGAAAGTAATGGCTGATGATTACAGAGATCCAGAAGATGACCATTTAATCTTGCTTTTCTGCAGGTTAAAAGTAAAGATGTTACATGATTCTGAAATCATGATCTTAAGAAGTCTCTCTCTAGCTAAATCTGAATTTCCCACAAGTTCTTGTTCCTCCATTCACAAAATTATTCACTGCACAGGTAATTTGCTTCTCTTCCAAGTCAGGGGCAATTTAACATGTATTTTCAGCTGAAAAATAAGGATTCTGCAGATTGGCCAATGATATTAAGTTCCTTTCAGGTGTAATAAAATTAACTGTCATTCAAATGAATCGAGGAGACAGTTATTCCAATAAGGAACTTAGACAGTTAAACCATTTTATGTTGCAATTCCTACCCAAGAAGGGCTTTATTTCCAACTACTAAAAAACCATACAGCAGAGAACTCATACAGGTGAGCAAGAAAGGCAAAAACTTCAAAAGTAACTTTTCCAATTTTGCTCTGCTGGGCAGACAATGAAAAACTTCCAAGCCTTTTGGATGTTCCATGATTTCAGTATGGATAGGTAAAGCATTTGTGCATGGAAGGATAGTGTAGTTTTTGCATCTCCAGCTAAATGCAGCGTTACAGAAATTAAGAAATCTTTTCTCGGGGAGGAATAATGCACAATCACTCGCTCTGTCGAAAGCCATCCATACAGGACAAGGTGACTGATTCAGAATCTGCTCTTTCCAAAGTAATTCAAAGTGCAGTGATACGCAAGTCAAACCATAAAAACAACATACAATCTTCTACATAGGAGCATGACAAAAAAATGTCAGAAGAAGAAGAACCACATTTTTTCTTGACATCCTACCATCACAGGATGCTTCTCTTCTAGCAGAGATGGTAGAGACCTGTAAGTTATGAAGCCTTATAAATACCCTTTTGTAGTATTTTAGCAAGAAGATTATTTGCTGACTGAAGTTCTGGCACTGCTTTCTGCACAGTCCAGGAGATCAGCAGCATCTTCCTGCTTTAACCATTAAGGCAACGCAGTAGCTTTACCAGCACTTGACAATTGTAATGGTTTTGCCATCAGCTTCATAACAAACACACACAGTTCTCAGCTGGGAACCAAATGCAGGGGTGATTACAAGATGTATCAAATGCAAACTTAATGCAATCATTTAGTAATAATTGCTCCACTGATTTATCTAAACCAATCCCGCTTCTAGGAACAACCCTCCCCACAGTACTGAGAGGCTCTCTTACACACATCCCTGTATGCTTGTTGATCTATCACCAGCTTCAGTTTATTAGAAACACATGGACGCACCTCAGAGCGTAAGTGTAACAAATTACTGGCATTTAGGAGGAGCAAGAGGCAATTTCTTTCCATCAGAAGCCCAGGAAACTACTTAGAGACACCAATTCCAGCCAGAGAGAAGTGTATACACAGGTATCAACACTTGCTACAAGAAAGCCATTTTCTTTTACCCTCTAATGATATAAAAGGTATATAGTTACTTTTTTAAAATAAATTCACAAACACTCCCCAAGGTAAAAACAAACAAACAAACAAGCAAAACTAACAATAGAAAAAAACCCAAACACCATATAGCCAGCCCCAAAAAACTTACGATACTACATTGTGTTACAACCCCCAGGAATGGCACAGCACTCAAGACAGCTTCCCTGTCATGAGGAAATAGTCTAAATAAAAGAGCAATTTCAAAATAACGACAGTTCTATATGTTTCTCTGTATATAAGGAAACGAAGTTACCAGTAGCATACTTCATTCATTTAGTTTTACACATAGAACATTTATGAGATCAACACTTTGGGTACAAGATTTCTTCATTTAATTGCCAGTTTCACTACCCCTCTGCTAAGTATTAATTATGCATGAACTGTAGACTAAAGCCCCTCTTTTAGCTATAGTAATGTGCTGCTCTGTTGTGATGACACCCGAAGCAAGCTGATGGAGTTCTTTTTGAATTAACATAACGACAGAGAAACCCCATCCCATCTGAGCAGAGAGCTGCAGAAACGCAGCGACAGATTGCCTCAAAACCAGTAGACTAAGACTGTGTTAGCTCATGTTTCATATTACACAAGAGAAAATAAACTGAAAGGTCAGTTGAACAGTTACAGCATTGCCCTTTTCCAAGGTAATCAGCAGAGCATGTAGCAAAGACGTGAACACAAGCGTGACTGGAAAGACAGTAGCTGATAAAGAGGCTCTTGCTGCCAAAAGTACATGGGACAAAGATACCACTGCTCTCAGTGACTGCCCACGAGCGTGGCATCCTGCAGGCCCCACTCCACTAACTCTGATTTATTACTTCAATTTGAAATTGTGTTCCTGTTAAACATTCAGGTTTCCGTATGGCCAAAACACACTAGAATATGTAATACTGAACATTAATCACGTTCACAGGTAACCTACAGGAACAATATAATTATTAATTTGTTGTAATAGGGACACAACACAGTCAAAAACTCATCTGGTTTATTAATGCATTCTTATTTTAAGTTCACCAGTTCTTCACGTTATTCAGTACATTTAGCTGGAAACCATAGGTCAGATTTTTCTCCTCATACTAAAATCAGTTTATTGTTCCTTTTATAATCATGTATTTATTAGTGGAACATTCCAACTGTTTCTGTTCATCAGATCAACACATGCTTAAAAACACCTTAATCTGGAAAGAATTCAAATGTTTTATTTACCAGAATTAATTTAAATGAAGCTGTAGATGACAGCTTATCAATTCCCATTTCATTCCACTGCCAACTATTGACAACAAGCTGTCTTTGTATTAATAGAAACCAAGGTCTAGTTTGGGGGAGAGAGTCCATGATTCCTACACCACCAGTAAAAATTTGTAATCAACACACAAAGAAGCTACACAAGAGGGTTCAGGGGGAAAAAAAACCCACAGAATTTCTTGAAAAGAATTCATAATTTCCCTCTTGGTGGACAGGTGTTATTACCTCTTAAGTTAAGACTTCAGTAACCTGGAAACACCAGTCAGCACCACTTCTAAAGCAATTAGTTGTGTGGTGAGAGCCAACTCACACACCTCCTATGGGTTGTAAAAGCCCTGCACGTACTGACAAAATAGTTCAGACTTCAATAACTCTGTAATTTTGTTTTAAAGCTATTTCATATATTGTGAGTTTGGTTTTTTTTTTTCATTAGCTTGCCAGAGCAGCAAACATAACCAGGCATCTGTTTCTTTTTAAACTTAGATTTCAAGTCTGCTGCATCAGTTTGGCTTCAACATTGTTAGTAAAGCTGCAAGTAACACCAATTGCAATAAATGAAGCTCAACACAGCACTAAGAAAGACTTACCCTTCTAAATAGATACACAAAAAGTCAAGAATTGAAAGCCTAATTTGTCTAGTAAACAGGGAAAAGCTTTTAAATCACAAGTCAGAACTCCCAAGTATTTCAAATAAAACACCAGACATTCTTCACTGCCTTTGCCACCCATCTCAATTTGGTGGGAATATGATGGAGTAAGAACTGGTATTTGAACACCCTAACAGCAAACTGCACAGCTGCTCTGCTTACATTTCATTGCCAGTTTCCACAAGTCTTACTTCACCACCTTTTAGAATATGTTGCACAAATTAAAAACTAAGTCATGATTTAATGGATCAGATCAACAGTTTGTATATTCCAGCAGTTCAGTATTTGAAAGTTACTTTTCGAAAGATATGTTAAAAACTTTAATTTTCTCATCCTTGATAATTATCAAAGATCACCCTTACTATGGAACTGTTTCTTTGTCAAAGTTTAAACAGATTTAAATGGACAACCATCTTAGGAGGCTGTCAAAAAGGCAGCTAGAGAAAAGGTACCCATAGCAAACACCCAGATTCTCTACTACCTCACCAAACCTTTCTCCAAGTAACAATTACCATCTCCACAAACCTACAATATGCCACCAAATTAAATAACCCTTTAAATCCTACTAGTTTAGCCTAAATTTTGGGTTGTGTATGTACTCATACTCCACCCAAACCAAGTGGTTTGTTTTCCCTTTATCACACACCCAGATTTACTCCCAGCCTATGTTTCTTCTTTGCCTTTAAACATTTGTCATCCACTTTTCAGTTACCTCCCTATTTTATTGCAACAAACTAAACTTCCCAGCACTCCAGGAAAGAAAAACATGTGTGAGACTCTTACGTAGAATCATAGTTAGAAAAACAAGAGTTAAACACCGAATGAGAAGGAAGGACTTTTGTTTTTATTGCTGACCACTGTGCCAGTTTTGATCAGGCACTGTTGGTTTGATCAAGGAGTGTTTTCTCTGCAGGCTCAGTAGCTGAGTGGGGTTGTTCATACAGACCACACATTCAAGTCCCTAAGTCTGGTCTGCTCTCTGGGTTTCCTGAAACATCCATGAAAAGCAGCCCTTTTGGAGGACAGTTTTGAGGAGGAAAAAGTTACCACTGGTGATTGGAAAATAAGATCTGGAGGGATTTGGGGTGGAGGAAAGAACATCATTATCACACCAGCTTCAGGCACCTCTGCAGAAGCACCACATTTGTTTCACAGCACAAGCTTGTTTAAATTTAATTCTTAACTGCTTTTACTGCAGACAGAACCAGCAAGGGAAGCCAAGCACTCAAACATTTATCCAGCCCACAACACAGTCTTTATAATTTAGTGTCAGTGTACAAGAACTACAATTAGAAGTCGTGTACTTAAGAAACATCTGTAACTAGTCCAATGCAATCAAATCTGTTCCCACAGAAGAGGAGCAAGCAAAAAGCATGGATTGTTGTTGTATACAAGAGCTTCTGTCATTCATGGCCAAGCATTTGCAGGGTACAGTCTAAAAGTCCCTTTTTCCAGACTTCACTTAGAATGAATACCAAGGTAAGAAATCATTACCAATCGTTACTTTGTACCATCATCCAAAAAAAGCGTAAACATGAAATTCTTGAAGTTGTTATACTGAATATTCAAAACTTTCAAGAAAACAGAAGACTGCAGATTTTACATCGTCTGGTTATTTTTCTGAAACATTAAGCTACTGTATATTCTGGACACAATCTCTCATCTGACTACAACTGTATGAATTCCTGCATGTCAAAAATCTGTTAAGCACTGAACTGCAGAAAGAACACTGCTCAGCAGCTGTTGGATTCATCCCAACCACATACCCACTTCCACATGATTTAAGCTCCTAAGTACATATGACATAACTTCCAAGGCACCTGCCTTCTGATGGGATTGTATGTGAGCTGTATTTGATATTAGTAGGGACAGCTCAATAATCTCAGACATTATTATTACTTTGCAGCCTTGAAGCCCATGAGTCATTTATAAAGTGATTTGCCTGTCACAATATTAGAAAGCTTATGAATTCAAGTTTTGAATTTATATGACTAATGAAAATTGCAAACAAAAAAAGAGAGGGAAGTGTGTTAACTAACGCTGCATCACTTAACTCCAGATACAGCAAGACAGCGAAGTTTACATCAGAATTTTAAATATCTGAAGTGATGAGGTAACTTGGGGCACAGGAAAGCACTTCCAGCAGTTCAAGGTGTGGGGGAGAAGGAGGAAGCAAAACTCTACAAGCTCAGAAAGCCTGGTATTACCAGGGTTAGTCATCCTGAAACGCTGCACATACAAGTCCAACTGTGGTCTTACTGCTATAAAGTACTACTGGGAAAACTTCAGAGATCACAGAATAAACATTTGTCTAAAATTAGGAGTTGGGAAATATAAGATAAACAAGCTATCTGCTGGGTAGATTAAACCACTCTGGTTTTACAATTTCAGATTTATCATGTCTGTTTTAAGACTACATGCACCTTCTAAAACAACTACTAGAGATGTCTTTCCTATTAAATTTTGGCATAAGCTTAATTCACACAGAACCTTTTGTGAAGAAAATTAGTATTACTAAGTGCTCACTTCAGATGGATAAACTTCAACAGCAAAAAGGCTGAGCAGTGCAGCAATGGATTATATTTTGGATAGAATTTCCCTTTTTAGTAATTTGCCACTCACTATAACATTCCTGTGGCCACTTTAGTATGGTTTTGTCTCTTTATAGAGGAACTTAGACAATTTACACTGGCTGACCTGCTTGAAAAGTTGTATTTTAAAGTGCCTGTCAATCCCTAAAGTACAAAATAGAAAAAGCAGTGCACTACAGTCTTGACTGATAAACATAAATATGCGTATGAATATCTGCAAATCAGGGTGTTTACAATCCCTCTTCCACCTGAAGCTCATAACAGAACATAAAAGTAATATCTCTTTACTGGAACTAAGCCTAGAAAATACTACTAGCTCCAAATCCCAGCCTGGAGAGCTGCCAAAGAACAGCCTACAAACTGAAGCCAAGCAGGACAACAGGTTAGTCCCAAAGCTTCAGTCAGCACAGGCTCCTTATTTGAGGTCAGCTTGATATGCACCAGCACAAGTGAATAACACAGGAGGAACACCATGAGCCAAAACTTTAGGCAATCACAGTTTGTTAGGAAATTAACATCTTCATTTATGAGCTACACATTAAGAATAAAGCTGGTGAAAAAAGGAACATTGTTAGATACACAAAGAATTAATGTGTGTATTTTTCATCACAAAGTGTTCATTACATCAGAGTAGCTTAGCTATTTATTATTCCATAAATAAATCTGTAACCTTTAAACTGCATATAATACCCCCAAATAATTCACACTTAAACCTTTCATTCTACTCTTGGAGAGCCTGAACTCACAGTCAGCTTCTACAAGGCTACACATACATTAGCATCAAATATTCTTTCCTTCCCAACACACATGGTTTGTGTACTGCCAGTTAGAACCCTTTATCGATTGTCATCTGAACTGGTACAAGATGAAAGATTGGAGAGTAAAACATAAGCAAAAAATGACAGGGGGTGTCAGCTAGACAAGAAAATAAATATTCTCTTAGGACCAAGGCTCCAGAGGGGGTGCAGAATCTCTATTCTGTCAAAAATATACAAGTCTGAAACCCCAAAAAACAAATCCTAAACAATCCAGTCCCAATTCAAGTGTAACCTGATCCTGAGCAGGAGGCTGAGACACAAATAGCATTGACAGCTCCCCTTCAACCAGAATTGTTCTGTGAATATTTAGTACTTTATACCTACTGGAGGTAGCCAGTTCTTAAAAAAACCCCAAACAACCAAAAAACCCAAACAAAGAAAAAAAAAGAAAAAACAAAACAAACAAAATCAAACCAAAACAACAACAACAACAAAAAAAACACCACTACAACCAAAAAAAAAAAAAACCCACCACCCACAAAAAAGTCACACCATAGAGAACATGAGATATTTAAAACCAGCAATGCAGGTAATGACAGAAATCTGACAAGCATTGCAAATGCCCAAGTATTCTAATATATCTTAGGTTACTGGCAATTACACTCATCTCCCCTAAGCGTGCATTAATTTTCTTTGTGTATTTATGCACACAGATCAAGGAATTCCACAATGCTAAAACATACAAAACCACAGACAAAACAGCCCAGCTGCTACTTTGGAAGTAGTTTAACATGCCTGCCTTCCTTTGCAAAGGACAAATCAATGTGCCTCTGCATTACCAGGGAGGGAATCAGACAGTTTGATCCACTGAAATTAGTTTCATGCCCACATATGTAGTCTGTTTAGCAAAGAGCTATAAGTATTTATCTCCCTTAGTTTTAGATCAGAAGTCTACCACTCATTTACTCTAAGAAAAATTCATAATTACTCTCACATTTTCCTGAGTTGATCATTTAGTGCCTTTGAGAACGGGCACACTAAATGAACTCTTAGATTTCTTTTAAGCCTTAAGCCACAGGCCATCAATGGGTGACTGTGGGACAAAGTTTACAGACACCCTTGTTCAGAAAGGCCTGGTGTGCTGTTCCAGTGTGCCACGTTACACAACACACTTGCACTGGGTTATGACAAAAAGCTTTCAGTAACACACCAGACCAACAGGAGACTCTGGTAGAAAGGCCTTTCTTGCCTCCAGTCCCTTAGTACAGGTCTAACATGTAAACACAGGCCACAAAATCCAAAGTGTCACCCAGCTCATGAGGTCACATTCCAGGTCCCACATGGAGTCACAGCAGCAGAAGCAGCTCCTTACAGGTTATCAGCACAAGATGTACACACCATGGAAGTGTGGGGAGAAGAACAATAAGCAAGCTGCAAGTCTAAACATCCTTTTTTCCTTTGCAGGCATCCCTACACATGACAAGGGGGTTGGAACTACGTGATGTTTAAGGTTCTTTCTAACCCAAGCCATTTGATGATTTTAAGAAATCTTCCAAAGTTTATCAATTATTCCTACTAAAGCATAAACACTGAGATTGTTTACTGAGGTAAAATCCATAATAAAAACAAGATTTCGAAGGCACATCAGTATATGCAATGAACAATATGAATGAAAATTGATCTGGACAATATTAAAGAGTGGCAACCAGTAATTCATCCCTCTCTTGCAGTGTTAAAGAGTTGCTAGGACTGCATTGTAATTACGTAACACCTGAATTTTAGGGCAGCGGGGTCTCACATCAGATAACACAGATTTCAACTTCCACACATTTTACAACACCATTCTATTAGAGTCTCTAACAGTACACAGGACCAAGTCAGCTTCCCCATTCAGCTCGCTGGCAGAGAAGGCTCCCAGCACTTCCCAACTCCAGGGCGTGCGACAAGCAGGGACAGCCAGGACCTGACCTGCTCTTTGCCCACAACCTTCCCCCTGCTCTCCACCTCAGCTGGGAGCAGAGCCAGGCTTTGAACTCCCCAAGAAACAGGGCTACGTTTCCCCGTACAGTTCTCAAAACAAGTATAAGTGCCCATGATACCATTCTATGAATCTGATATTTCAAACAGCTCACACAAAGCCAAGACACCCAAGAGGAAAAAAAGAAAATAAAAAGCTATAAAAACGGAACAAAACCCGTTCTGCTAAAGGTTTAAGGTAGCACGAAGAGAAAAGATGTCCCTTCCTTAGCTCATTAGTTACATATACTAAGCTATTGGGCAAAACAGGTAAGCCCTTCCAAAGTATGTATTTTGGCAGAGGCAGATGCAAACCAAACTGAGTGACAGTGAATGTGACATGGAAACTTTTTTACTAAAACAATCTTGTCTCATTGCTGGTGAACTAGCTCTTTCTAAACCAAATTTCAGGGTCAGGCACACCTCTATATTTCCTTTAAGAATAAATTCTAAGTGGCAAATAATTGTTGAAGTGTTTCGTGGGGTTTTTTTATGGAATTTCTTTTTTTGGGGGGGGAGGAAGGCAGTGAGCGGGGAGTGAAAGCAACAGAAACTAGTCCAGCTTACCTGGTTATTGATTTCCCTTTTTTTTTGTTCTCCCAGAAACAAAAATAAACCTAAAACTAAGTTTACCTTGCACCAAGGACAGCTATTCTAAGACCACTCAGTGAACTTTAAAGTTTGCTGACTGATAGAGTCCAGAAAACCTTCATTGCTTGGACAGTTCACAGAGAAATTCAGAGAACAAAAACCCAAAGCAAAACAAAACTCCATTTTCCTCCAAAAAAAACCCTCACAAAAAACACACATACAAACAGTGCCCTCCCCCCCCCATCAAATCCATGGATAACACACCTTGAAAAGAGTGGAGTAGCCAAATTAATCTCATTTCATTACTTTGAAGACTGATGAACAAATGCTCTCATAATTTAACATGCACTTGTAATTTCCATTATACTTGATCTGTATGATTCCATCCCACCAGCTCCATGCAAACCCACAATATCCTCTTCTCCCTCAGCCCTGACAGCACTCATGAAAATTCATGAGCACTCCTGAAAAGCTGCAGCAGGTTTCAATTGATTTACTTAATAACACTGAAATATTAAGAGTTATAACAATGATACAGAATCAAACCAATTTTGCTCCACAAATACTTCTGTTCTGAAAGTTTACAACTCAGATGCAACATAGACATCACAGGAACAATAAAAAAATATCTTCTAGATTGCTACTAAGTACTTGGGTATTCGACTTATGAACATCCATCCTTCTAAAATATTATTCTTTTGTAATTAATGCTGTAAAGTGAATATCCTCCATTGCCTTGCAAGTTACCCCAGTTCTGTATTTTGCAAAAGGAAGACTTATTATCAGTCTCAGAATCCCAAACTTCTCAAAGGCTAGGAAGTGCTGGCTTGCACACCCACATTACACACTCCAGATTGCTCCCTGTGTAACAAGCATGCAATAAACGCTTACAAGAAACTGGTTCTGGTGGCAGGTAAAAGCACGAATGAGGTAGCTAATGCAACTAGCAGACAGAAGAGGCAATGCACAATATCTGTTAAGATCTGAAAACACACAGAAAGTCTGTGTATTTAATAATATTTAGCTAAATTCAAGAAACCTTCGCAATAATCACTAGGATTCTGCATTATCAGAAAGGTATCATGACATGTTTACACCCTGCACAAACCAAGCCAAACAAGAAACATTTCCCATATATATACACACAGCATTCCCTGGAGCACTGACATGAGCATATCCAATACAAATTGCATCATGAATAATGCAGAAAGTAGTCTTTTAAGATCTGACAGTCACCTGAATTTCCAGAAATCTAACAAAAAGCAGTTACATGATTCCACCTACTACTTAAAATTCCTTAGCAATATCCAGTCAGGATATCAGGACACTAAGAATTAGGGAAGACTCACTGAAATACGCCACTATTCTACCTGAAGGTAGACAGCCATCATGCTCCCAGGCATGATACAATGATGCAGTTATTTAAGCTCCCTGCATTGGACCATCTCTCTCATCAGCTATCACAGCAGAGCACAAAGGAATGAGCCAGCAGAAGCAACAGTTCACCACAAAAGTTACTGAGATTTCATGTGAGCTGCAGTCACCATGTCACTGATATAACCTGTGTGAAAAGCAACACTACAGGTTGCAATTACAACCCGTTTGTTCCAGTCATCTCATAACCACCTTAATTATTATTAAAAAGCCCTACCCAGAAACTCCCACAGCACACACTTCCCCTTCACAGCTGGAGAACAGAACACAGCAAAGGCTGATACTTTCTGAAAGGGAGGTAACCCAAAGTTTCATCACAACCTTTAGAGATGGTCTTCAAATCTGCATTTCCTATTTCCTTTTCCTTCTGCTACCAAGTTTGCCTGGGCTCTCACACCACCCA
Organism: Empidonax traillii; assembly: GCF_003031625.1. Lineage (NCBI taxonomy): Eukaryota > Metazoa > Chordata > Aves > Passeriformes > Tyrannidae > Empidonax > Empidonax traillii. The sequence continues at coordinate 100,504 of NW_020956285.1, read as the reverse complement.
CACCTTTTTATTCTTTCTGTTTAGGGAATGAAGTTTATTAAAAGTTCTAAAATGAGATTATTTGACAAGACAGGAATTCAATTTTACATTACAATAGTCACTGTGTGTGTAGGAAAACCCACTGGATTCATCCAATCCATGGTTTGCTTTGGCTACATTATGAAAGGCAGAGCAGCAAAGTATACTAGAATCTTAGGGTAATTTGCACAGCAGTATCCTACTATTTTATCCTTATCAGGTCACCACCTATTCTGGCTTTCAAGTCAATAATTAACCCTCAAACACTAAACTTATAATCTGATATACTACACTGCAAAAGACCAGCTTGCTTGCTAGAGAATCATACAATTTCAATAATGTTTAATAAATAGCTGTCATTCAATTAAGGTCATACATGTAATCTGTATTAGGCAAGGCCTATCATTGCAAAGGCTCTAAATTCAATTTCCATAATTTTGATGCCTGGAGTAAAGAATAGAGGAAGCAACAATAAAGCCTACAAAAACCATTCTGCTTATGCAGGACAAAGCACACAAATCAAGAAATACTAGAACAGACTACTCTTCTCTCACCAACTAGCAAGTTCTTTACATGTGCTCAGGAAGTGGGGGAAGAGCACACCTTGCACAGCCTGTCAGACACTTAGTAAGTAGCTAAGCTACAAACACTTATTTAAAGCTATTACAGCCTTCAAAGGTTCACCTGATTTCCCCTCTAAAGTCTGTAGTTTCTCATACCATATGCACAGAAGTAACTACGAGGCCCCCTGTTTAAGCTCCCCACTCTGCTCCATACCAAGGGAACCTTTCCTGAGTTCACCTTCATTCAAGACCACAATTTTCACGTCAATCTCCCTCTGGGTTCTTCTATAATTTACAAGTGGATCAGTCGATGAAAGAGTATCAATAGAAATAGCAGGGAAAAAGAAAATCTTAAGCCTAAGCTTTTAGTCTAACAAATGACGCATTCATTGCCAAAGCACACGCACAACACCAGTGCCATCTCCACTGTTTTCTAGATGCCTCTTTACATCTTACAAGCTATTAGATTTTCACCAGGTGAAAGCTTTTACCCCACTGAATTTTAAATTTTCCACAATGCCTCTTTTCTTCCAAGGGGAAAAGCAAAGCAGAGCAGGAACACCACCTTGATGAAGCACAGCAAGACCCAGAGAACTCTCAACCATCACTTTTCACTTCCTTCCTATTTTCTCCAACAGAGCTGTTCACGAAGCATCAAGTCTTGGTCAGCCTATTCTGCACAAAGCTTTAGAAAGGAGTAATTCACAAGCTGCAGGGGATGGAATACTTTCTTTGCATTGACATTTGAGAATCATAAACTTCAGCAGCACAGACTGGGAAAGCTAATCCAACTACAGACAGATATTTAAAAAAACCAACCAAACAAAACCAAACCACACAAACAACACCCTGTACCACCACAAAAACTGAAAACTTTCTAGTTTAAAATAAAAATACCCACTCATCTGAAAAAATTTTATTGAAGTTTACATTACAAAGTACGAAAGACATTACAAAGCAGACACAAATTGCTGTTTATTCCTACTTTCCTGTTACAGTTTCTCTGCCACAAGAACTGTGGTCCTTTTAAAAAACCACCTTATCCTTATTGTTCATATAAACATCACATATGCTTTTGCATGATCAGAAACATCAGAGCTGGGGTTTGGAGCCATCATAGCAAAATTCTGTTTCTCTGTGCCAGAAGGAAGCAAGTGTCAGCTTCCAACCACTCCAGTAAGGTGGTAAAAAAAGTTGATTTAGGAATTTTAAGGCTTTATGCCATTGTTTCTCTGATACAGATGTGTCTTATCTTGCCCTAAACTAGCAAGGCTCACTGGAAATACCAGAAGTAATGCTACAGAAAAATTCCCCACAAACACCAAGACACAGCACAAGCCATTTCTAGCCTTTATTCTCCTTGCTCCTTCTTCAACTGGTTGCCATCTCTATGGGAATTTACAGAACACCAAGTGATAAAACATCTACCCACTCACCTCAACAATATCTGTGCATCATGTCTGTATTAAACACTAACACACAAGACTGTAAGCACCACGTATCTCACACCTATCATGCAGTAACAAATCCTTGGATTTCTTACAGTTCCTGGTAGGCAGCCCACTGAGCCTAGGAAAGAGACTCCAGACAAATTTAGAAAACAAAATAAAGCAACAGCATAAAAGAATCTTGACTTATTTAGCACTTTTTTTTTTTGAACAAGCAAAAACTGGGTAGACAAACTTTAGTTTGGAAAAAGATGCAGAAAAAAAAATATAAAAGTCACCACAGTTCACTACTGTCCTATGGCTTTTCTTTACACAGACTAAACATTAGACAAATGTCATGAAGCATTTAGAGAAGACCCTTCTGTGGAGAAAGTCCAGTGGCATTTTTACAGTTATTTAAACAAGCAATTACATACATGCCCTGCTGACAAGAGTCAACACCGAGGGCAGCCTTTGAAACTGATAACCCACAGCAATCAGCGGAGCCAAACACCTGAAGTTCAATCAGCTTCCTCTTGGTAAAGTCCACAAGTTGCACAAGGGTGATGTCAAACTTTGTACTTCAATCACACCCAGCACCATGTACAGGACTTATGCAAGCCTACCTAGAAGCTGTCTCTGACCTTTCCAAGTGTGAAGATTATTGTTCTAAAACTAGGTTTACATTAGAAACGCTTGTCAATGAATTAGCAAACACTACTGGAGAGTAATATAATTTTGCTGCAAAAGTCCTTAATGGGGATGCCATTAAATGAAGGTATTCATTACTTCAGGTTTTGTCTGAGTGGGACTGGACACCAGCAACAACTGAACAACAATAAGTGACAGGTTCTGGGTTTGCTGCAAACTTCACTTATCTCCACTGCACAAGGACAAACATGATCAGAGGGATATCTGGGGGGAGGGAGGAGGAATCATATCTTGACAGACCTGGCATTTTCTACCTCTGCAGCGTTTGGGAGACATTTCTGTCAGAAGTCATTATGGCCAAAATGGTCCACAATGACACTTAATGACCACAATCACCACTTGCAGCTACCTCCACTTTAAGCTGGAAACCACTCAGAGTAAACCATCACATTGCTGAAAGCTCAGTCTGAGGTGTACTTTGAGGGCAATACATTATTTACGATATTAGGGAAGGTCATGTCTTCTTGTGCTGCAACTCAAAGGTCTGCACCTCAGATGAAGTATTTGCTTCTGCTGTTAAAGAAAGTGTGTTTATGCAATCGTTTATACCCCTTACTGGTAAGCAAAAAGTCAAATCACTTGGCCAAAATACAGCCTGGCTGATAGTCCCACTCAAAGACATCGCTTGTTATCTTATAATACTCAGTCCATAACTTCATGGTCCAGAAGAGATCCTATTCAGAAGGCAGAGACACTTTAATCCAGTCATTGTTATTGTGCAGTAACAACATTCCTGATTTACTGGCTGTGCTAAAATAGTTGACATCCAAGTCAGGTCCAAACTTGATAAATTTTCAAGTGGGAATATTCATTAGTTCTATTTAGGTACCTAATCTTTTTAAGTAAAGCTTTTCATGTCCTTCCAGAATTCACAAGTTGTAGCTGAAACACACGTCTCCATACACAAAGTGAAAGTGCCCTTAATTTTACTCATTTGGAACCTGCAGACACTTTCTACTAGTTAAAGGTGTAAAGGACTAGGTTAACGTCTGTACTACAAATACTAGGTTTCTGTCCTGTTATCAGTTCATGGAAATAGCAGAAGATTGCTTTCCTTAAGAGAAAAACATGTATTTTTGAATAGTCAGATTTTTAGATTGATTTAGTGATTTCACTGCCATTAAGAACTTTATCATCATCGAGGAAATTAAGCAGTTTATGTTTAAACAATCCACGCTTGAAACCTGTACCAGGAGCCTTGCAGAAGAGGAGCTGGTGATATCTGCTGTGTTTGGCACTTAGAGATCGAGAAGGCTGAAGGTTAGAGCCTGAGTAGCCAGTCCCTGCCTGGGAAGTGGCTGGAGGGCCATTCTGTGAGGACAAAACAAATTTTAAACTAGCTCATGTGCCATCTTCAGTCCTAAAACATGCTCAGACCTGTCTCTGGAACACAGTACCTTCAAATCAGAGAAAAGACAAGTTGACACTGTAAATCAGCATTCATTGCATGCCAAATTCTGGAGACAGAAGGACAGGATTTATAGACAAGTAAAACAAGCTAAATCTCCCCACATGATGTCACTAAATAGAAACATTACTTCACAGATTAAGTTTGGTAGTGAACTTTTCTACCCTCCCCCAGTCTCACCCTCCTGCAAACTTGAGTTTTTCAACCCTGGTCTACCTCAGCAACATGAAAGAAATACATATTTAATACAAAACATTTTTAGACACTGATATAATCCAAAGCCCCTTTCTCAAATAAATAAATAAAAAGCAGCAACATGCCACAGTTAAAATTGTTTTGAACTTTTGAGGCAAGTTCCACATAAACCTACCATCAGCTATGTGGTACTGAAAACTCAGGGCAGAGAAGGGGCATGATGGGGTACTCTTCAGCTTTGAGATGTTAATTTACAGTGTTTAAGCGAAGCAATAAATAATCCGATTTATGAACTCATGCATTTTGTTATTTTAGCACAAGTAAGTAGTAACTAGGAAAAGCTTTTCTATCCAGAATTTTTTGATGATACCAAGAAAATGCAAAGAAGTTCAGCAAATAAATCTAAATGCTAACATGTCTTATTTATAATTTTTTGTCTGAAAGAACTAATCACTATAATCACATTCAAATTACACTGCAATGGCAAGCAAATTTTTTAATAGTAGTGCTGCTATTTAAAGAAAGGACTGTGAGGAACCTATTTTTTTTTCCTTAAATGCCTTCCAATTGTTGTAAACAGGATTAAAATAAAGCATCAATATTTTGAAAAAAACCTTCCAGATGTTTATAAAATCAAGCACTAAAGAATCCTTGTTAGAAAATTCATATCAAGTATGCTATAGATTAAATCAATGAATTCTATAAGCCATGGTTCAACTTGCCAATGAACTCCAGTGGAAGCTGGATTTACACACAGGCTAGCTAAAAACTTCTCAAAAAAAAAAATGGTCTGTGTGTGTATATGCACTTATGCATTAAGTACACAAAGTGCAATTAATAAAGTTCTTTTTACAGCCTTTTGAGGAAAATGCATAGAAAGCTGTTCAGCAAACAAAGGAAAAGCTAGTTTTCACAGTCATCTCAAAAACTTTGGACCACTGAAAACTAAGATACAACAACTACCTTGAATTTTGTACAGACTTAAAACAGCTTTAGAGAGATCCTTCCCTGTTCCCACCTTTTTTTTTTGGTTTTGGTGTGGGGTTTTTTTGTGGGTATTTTTTTTGTTTTTTTTGGTTGGTTGGTTGGTTTTGTGGGTTTTTTTTTGTGTTGGTTTTTTTTTGTTTGTTTGTTTGTTTTTGGTGGGTTTTTTTATTGTGGGTTTTTTGTGGGTTTTTTTGTGGTTTTTTGGGTTTTTTGTGGTTTTTTTTGTTTTGATTTTTTTGGGGGGGGTTTTTGTGAGTTTTTGGGGGTTTTTTTGGTTTTTTTTTGGGGGGGTTGTGTTGTTTTGTTTGTTTTTGTTGTTGTTTTTTGGTTTTTGGGTTTTTTTTGGCATGAGATGGAGAGAAGGGGAGTCGCATGTGTAGGTAGGGCAAGGAGGTGAAAATTGAAACAGGGACCTTTCTGAGACTGTTCCTACTACAAACTCCTGGCTTAATCGACCTTTTTAAGCCCTTTATCACTTTAGACTTTCCCCCTCACTGCCTGACAAAGCAGTGGTAACGCCTTCTTTGATTTGCTTCCTCCAAGAAAGGGAAAAAGCTGCTTAGACAACGGACACAGCCCGAAGTGTGTAACCCAAATGTTTGGAGTTTGCCAATAAAGAGATTATTTCTCTGCTTGTGCTACGTGCTGAAAGTAGTTCAGCATCCCACAGGTACCTTCTGTTGCTCAAAACAATCGCTAAACAGTGCCAAGAACAGAGTCAAGGGCTGAAGACAGACAGAAGCACAGGGGCAAAGAGCATCCTAACTAAAAAGAACATGGGCAAGTCGGTACATCTCTTTAAGCCTCCTAAACACTTCCCAAAAGGGAGAAGATGGTACAGCCACCATACTACTTGCAAGGTGAAAGATTTAAAGATATTCTTACACTGTTTTGTTCTTTGGAGTGTTTTTTTAAAGCTGTATTTTTCTAAATAATTTCCTCTTTAAGTGAGAATAAAAAAATTTACGGAGCATATCTGATACCTATAGAAAGAAATGAAAATGAAAAACCTTTCCCAACAGACTATGCTTCACTGGAAAACCTCACATACATGTTCACAGACCCATGCCATGGGCAGAACTGGACACATACTGTTTACTCTCCAAAAGTGGAATATATTACAAAAACATATCCATCTACTGAACTTGAAAGATATGATTATCCATGGGCTTTCCAAAGATTAAGTTAAAGACTGGGAGTTCATGTCAGCTGAGAGAGAGGATTTGTTTGTTCAGACAGCAGATTTGAATCACCTGGCTCATTCAGCATGAAGAAGCTTTACCTTGTTCTCCACTGCTTCAACATTCTCAAAAAAAGCTGTAGCGTAAACAGACCCAGAAGTTGTAAAGCTTGTCTTTTTTTCAGCTCTGGTCCTTCCCTTTTACCAAGGAGGGATTTCCCCTCATTTCTCCTGTATCTCTCCTAGGGATGTTTAGAGTTTTTAGGGACAACTGCAGAAGGGTAGGACATAGGAGGTAACAGAAGACAAACCTCATCAAAATACAAACTGAGGAGGGATTCCAGAACTGACACAAAGTATTTAGTTGCCTGAAGTCTGACCTTGATGTACAAAGTATGTAGATTGTTCTCTAATTTCTACTTCTTAAAAAGACAGATTTTAGCTCCAAGCTCTGGAGAGCCCCTGCACCAGCTCCTGTCCCAAAGCATCACATCTGCTCTTTCACAAATGCTTCCATGGAGTCATTGCCACTGTTTGCATAACAATACAGACCTATTGTGCAAGTATTTACGTGCTGCCCAAATTTCCTCAAAAAAGCTGGCAACCAAAGCAGTAGGCAACACTTGATATTTCTATTAAGCTTCAACAACTTCCTAAAGGAGTAGGATTTGTCAGGAAGAGCTGTTTATTCAGGACAAATTAAACCTTCCTGAAAGGATCAAAAGATTCATCATTTCTTATGATGGAAATTGAAGAGGTTTTGTTCTTAGAATAAAAAGCATCTGCTAACTCACAGCTTACCAATCCTATCAAACCAGGCACATTTACACTGTGGATGTATACTGCAAAACGTATCAAAACAATTATGCTAACTGTTAACAGCTATGTAACAGTGACCAAAAAAAAAAAATGTATCAGGCTTGCTAGCATACAAACAGGGATGTCCAAAGGCCTTTTGAACAGCATAAAATACACAAGGTATCTTCCTAAGCCTGACACGTAAGAAAGAATTTATTAAACTTTTTTTTTTTTTTTTTTTTTTTTTTTTTTGCTGGGATAGCAGGTACGGTACAATCAGGATGCCCCCTAAAGCTGCTAAAATGAGCTGCTGACTCCTGTGTTCATGCAGTGAATACATTCTAGATGGGCAATTACCAAACAGCTGTAGTAGTGCAGCGTGTTTTCATTTAAAACACACAGTAACTCAGCATGATTTTAATAGGAGTCTTTCAGGCAATTCCCCCTGGCCCTCCTGCCTTTCCTCCAAATCATCTTCTCAAATGCTTGTGCAACCAAAAGCTTAGATCTGAGGGTGAAACCACGTTCACATATGACCATGGGGAACGTCTGGAGGCACACATCCTGTACACAAATGTAGCCTGCCTAGCAGGGACACCTCAGGAAAAAAAAAAAAAAGTGCCCTCTAAACAGAAGTTTAACCTGCACACACAGTTGCACACAGTTCAGTCACCATCTAATTCATTGTTTTCTCAAAAAAAAAAAAAATCCCCTCACTAACTGTAACAAACTACCTACACCTATGATCAGTACTATAAGTTTATTTATCACTTGTCTCAAAACCATGTCTTCTAAAGAGCCTTCTCTAGCAGCTCCCTCTTGAAGAGGAAGATGAGAACAATCGAAGATCAGATGCAAAAATACTGCTCAGAAAGAGAGAACTAGTTCTCTTCGAGTCACACAGATTTGCAACCACCCTTCAAGATCAGTGAAGTCTCTTGTTTATGTTTATCCACATTTCTAAAGGCCTTTTCTTGACAAAAAAAGGAGGGATATGGTTTTGAGTGGGAGGAATTAAAGAAGAAACACTAGGAGAGTGCAGACTTCCAACTTATTAAAGTATTACTTTGGCAGGATTCCTCCACTCTTCTATTCCTACCACAAAGGATATCATCCTTAGCTTGGCCTCTCATACCAGCACCACTTGTAAGTGGGGAATTCAGATCCCAACCGCCCTCTAAAGACTATGGAATGCAGAAATCACTCAATGAATGCAAGACCAGTTCATATAACAAGGGCCAAAACTCACATTTTCTATTCCACGAACTATAGACATCACAGTTAATTTGGTGTGACTGAACATCTCTCAATTCCTTTTGCAGAAATAGGTTACTTTTTTTGGAACTTGGCATAACCTTTCACCAGTGGTACTCTACTCTGGAGAGACTAAGTCCACCCTTACTGGGACTTCATGCTCTACTCTGAAATTATTTTCTCTATCACCAAGCACAAGGGCAGACACATCAACAGTAGGAGAGACAGCACAGCACACCAGAACAGTAAGGATACAAGGGAACCTGCCTAAACAACAGCTCCAAAGAAAAAATGGAGGGTGTCAAGCAAAAAACACTAGAGCTACCTCCATGTTCAAGTAACATCAGTCAACAGAATCAGTAAGTAACTGTCAGTAAGGCTTTTCTGTTGTTGTTTTAAGTGTATGAAAAGCAAAGGTTAAAATAAGTTTAGCACTAGAAACATCCAAGATTAAGGGAACAATTTCAGCATGTTCACACAAGGGAACTAATTGACTTGGATCCTTTCACAGGTCCTCAAACATCCGTTTAATCAAAGGTCTGTCCTAATATTGAATGGCAAAGAATGTCCAGATAACATTCATTGCTAATGTGCTTCCAAAAGCAGCATCTCAGAGGCCTATTCTTTGCAGTATGGCCCAGAATCATACCTAATAACTGGCCTTCAACTTCTTAACAGGAGTTGCTGTAAGAATACCAAACTGTCAGATACTTGGGGAAGAGGGAGCCATATTCTACAAAGAAACTTTTTTTTTGCTGAATAATTTTTTTTTTCCCAGAAGAAAACTCATGTTTTAAACATTTTAAACCTGATCTTGTTGCACTTGACACTTTGCCTCAAGACATTATTTTCTTTTTAACCTGATGAATAACTGCATGAAGCAAAGTTTCAGAAGTACATAGCAAACGGAAGCATGAGTGAGAGGTTTTAGATCTCTGACACTGCACAAGTGAAAAGGAGCTTCTTTTGTGGGAGACAGAAGATGAAGGAACTGCTAAGATTAGAAGGCATAGTGGGAGTAAATAAAAGGTAACAGGGAGACTGGGAAGAAATAAGTGTCTTTACATAAAATACTGAAACTGAACAGCGGGAGAAAAGCATCTTCCTGAGATAGGATGTTAGTTTAAGACAGTCCTCCATAACACAAATGCCTTCTTTACAGCTTTGAAGTAGTAAAGAAACATGCATAAATACCTGAATTTAAAGTATTCAGCAAGACAAAGCTTTTCCTCGCTATTAGAAGGAGATACCAATCAGATTCCTGGTCACATAATACAACATTTTAAAATCCCAGGCAAATTCTCAGAGCCCATCCAACATGCTCAGACATGCTAACACTACATAACAGAGCTGAGGGGGCCTCAACTCTTCCTTGCAGAGAGTACTAAGTTTTAATTTGTATACAGAGGTAACTGCTTTGCTAACAAAATGCAATACCTACATCTTAATATGTTGCTGCCTTTTTATAAAGTAGGCAGCTCATTAAGACAACTTGAATCTTTTGATGAGGACCACACCCAGACACACAAACTCTAGGTGTACATTGGTCTAGGTAACTACTTCCTCACAGACTTAAAAGTTAAGGTCATCAGTGATTTAGTCAGCTGTGCTTGTCAGGGTTAGTAACCAGAATGCACATGAGCTTTCTAGAGAGTACCATAATGCAGGATACATTCCATTAAGTTGTCAGGGTTCTAGAATCAGCAGAAGTCTACTGAACTTATGAGATGACACCAAAAGCAATAAAAACACGACAATACATGACACCCTTTTTCATAAACCTTTAGTTCTGCACGAGACAAAACAGAAGAGGAAAATCCAGTTTTTATGAGTTGGTAGCTTGGTTCCTTACACTGATGATACATAGTGGTTGTGTTCATTTGTGACATCACACTCCAGTCCTTCTCCCCTCACAATCTTCATCTCAAACTAGGATTCCAGCTTGGTCACTCAACTACACTCCCAAACTTGCTACAACCCAACAGCTGCCTTCCTACTCAGCCCTATCAAACCCAACTCGACACTTCTTAAATTTTCAATGCCTCAGTCAAGTACCGACCCCCCTGCCTCTTTAAAATAGACTAAAAAAATACAGAACCATAAAGCAGCATTAATCTGATATTAAGCACACCCAAAATGAGAGGTACAATTGGAAGAGTGGAAACCACTTCACTTTTTTAAGAGTGGAGGGATGTAAGAACACTACTAGAAACCTCTGAATCAATTGACAGACATCTTGGTAACTGATACAGCTACAAAAGCCGGTGAGTAGACGTTCCTGTCTTCACCAGCACTTCAGAAGAAATGGAACCTTCTCGCAACCCATACATATGATCAAGCACTATGAGCAGCATTTTATCTAACTGAACAAATCAGTGTTGTTTGAAGATAAAGACTGAAGCTATGTATTGGTAATTTTTTTCTTATTTATTCTATAAATTGAACTACTCAGAAAAAAAGCTTTCACCAAGGACTACACAGTCAGGAGATTAGAGGCAGTTGCAGGGACTGGTAAAATATAATAAGCCATGCACATTGTTATAGCAGAAAATTCTAATGGGTAGCACTTTCTAACACCAGTTTGTAATTCCATAAAATGCAATTACACCACAGGCATTAATGGCTTTAATTGAACCAATTATGCTCCAAGAGGTAAAAGACTAAAAATACTTACGAAATTATATGAAGTCTTCAGTATAAATAACACTTGGGTGTTAACAAAATACTTGTGGGGAAACATATCACAGATGGTCAAACAATGTAGCACAGTGATATCCTACACAAACACTATCACTTGGGGATTTTTGTTTGTTTGTTTTTAAGTAGATTCTTGTTTAGAGTTCTGACTAGTGTATATTTGGGTCAAGGCCGAATGTTTCACTATTTATACATGATTTTTTCCTTCCCCAGAGAAAATGCTCCCTCCTTGACTCAGGGTTGAATTCAGACATTCAGAGAAAGGAAAAATTACAGATTTCTATTTTCCCCATGAACACCATTTGCAATAACAAGCCATGGCATGACAAAGTATTAAAAAGGGAATGTGACCAGAGGTCTCTTTCTTCCTAGTACTCCCTCAGTAAACTATGTCAGTCCATACTCCATGCTTAGGACATAACTAGGTCCTACCATCACATTTTAGGCATTACATCTTTAGAGAAGCCCTTTGTTCCCATCACAGCACTCATTCAGTGTTTCTCAAGGCATTATGAAAAAGAGAAAAAACAGTCAGCTGCCTAAAGCACAAAGTTACACTTTAAGAGAGGTTAAAGGAGACAGTCCTTGAAAGCAAAAAGAAAGTTTTCAAAACCTGAGGCAACATCATGATTCATTTCATCATGAATCGGGCAATTCTCAAGGTGAATCAGTATAATCACACTACTGATGAATCCGGGCTGATGTGGCTAAGGCCTGTCCATCCTTCAGCAATCCCCTCCCTCCGAGAAAAAGGAAAAACAAAACAAGGCTCAAAGAGGTCACACAGATATGGCCACCATCCTGAGGGTGAAGGAGCACAGCACAGGGCAGGAGAGGCAGATGTGAAACTCAGCAAGAGAGGCCTGCGCTTCTCAAAGCATAGACAGGCCTCTGGATAAAGCCATCTTCTTATTCCTGGCCTGTCTTCTCCTACCTATGGCACACAGGTAGGGCCTCAGAGATGAGTTTCCTCAGATTACGTATGAAAAAGCTAATCTGAGGAGGCATGGGTTGCTGATACCAATTTACAGTTTTAATCCAAAGGGACAGGTGGGAGGAGTGCCTAAAGAAAAGAATAAGCCAGGCTGTATTCCAAAGTACAGAGGGGGAAACAGATCAGAAGCAACAAAGTTGCACCAAGGGAAGCGCCACTATTTCAAAAAGAGTTTTTTCACAATGAGTGTAGCCAAACAAGAGAGAGGCTGCCCAAGGAACCACATCCCTAGAGACACAGCACAAGCCAACAAGATCCTGACCAATCCAATCCAACAACAGAAACGGCATGGCTTTGGCTGTGAGAATAGACCATCACTACCAAATTAGCTGTGCAATTATACAATAGCCAGGCATACACAGCTATAAAAAGTTTTCCACATAAAAATAACCAGCCATGCTAATACAGTGCTATGGATAGAAGAGCAGAAAAACTCAAGCCTAAAAGGCAAGTCAGCAACTTGCTGATGTCACTGCCAAGAATAAACCCCCAAGTCTTTTAGACAAAGGGATTAGTATTTCACATGTTTTTGCACAAGGCATAATATAAGGATCTTCACAGACCAGTGTTTAAAAAGCTTTGATTCTCAAGGATGCTTAATGCTCTGTCAGTCAACCAACTCTTAGCACAGTAGACACCACAGCACATATTCCTGGTTGCTTCATTACAGCCTTTTCCTACACTGGGTATGGTGTAGGAAACCAGATTCATTGAGTTACTTAACAACAGTCCAATATCACAGTGAAAGGTCACACACCCACCAGTTAAACACATCAGGACCCTTCAGCCTGGGATAAAGAGCACATAGCACCACACTGCTCAGGATTTCATGGGCAGTGCAGAGTTGTGCAGGGGTGTTCACCACCTCCCCCAGTACAGGAATTGAACATAAATAAGCAGATCTCACAAATTGAAGTCTCCAAAGAACTGGCTCCTTACACAAGCAGCAATTAGGCTGTAAAACTCCTTTCTCCTGGGCACTCTTGATGAAAGGCCTCCAGATAAAAATACACCTGAAGCTATTCAATACAGATTGAATCACAATTCATAGCATCTGGGATGAGCAACAAGCACTTTCCTGTGCTTACAACTCCTCCTCCTTGGCACTCTCTACCATCCACAAGATGCACTACTTGTTGGGCTTAAAACAAGACACCCGGTTTATCACAGGTTGCCACAAAAGTTTCCCTAAAGTTTTTAAACTTACACGTTTCCACAGTAACTCTATGGCAAGTGACCAGCTGGAATTTCAGAAGCCAGAAAGTGACAAGATACAGACGGGACCAGTTCAGTGCTCAAGGCGCATAAACCTGAGAAGTACATAAACATTTTGCAAACTCACTCTGTTCAGTATAGCTCTCCTATCTTCAGAAATACAAGTATCATTATCCACAGTCACCTAGATGGTAGGCACATTTGTGAAGCCCAAAAGTTTTAATGAATGGTTTTATTAAGAGCCAGCTCTGCCCACTTATTAATTCCTACACCCTGGCATCCCACTTAAAGAATTAGGTGTTTTACAGCACTGCATGCATGACTAGAAGCTTGTAAGAACGATTGTTTAAAACACTCAGTTGTTCTGTCATTAAGAGATTACTACATACTCTGCAAGTCATCCTAATAGATTACTTAATCCCTAATCCCATTTTATGAGATCTAGCCTTACCACTATTCAATACCAGAACCCCACAGGACACCTAGTAATGCTAAATGTAGAATACAGTAACAGAAAAAAAAAAAAAAAACAACACACACTTTGGGGGTGGGATGGGGAGGGAATCAAATTCCTTCTTGCATCCCTTCCACACACACAGACTTTTCCAGGCTTCTGGGATACAGGGCTTTGGGCAGTATTAAAACTGATTTGGTCATCAGAGGACTGCTAGTGAAACACAGCACAGTGGCATAAGAGCTCCCAGTTGCTCTTGTTCACTCGGCCGGTGAGGCTCCAGCAGATTTTCCAGGCCTGCAGCCTGGCTCTGCAGGACACAGGCCGCCTCTGCCCAAGCTGCTGCCGGCAAGCTCTCCCCCAGGCCCTGGCCAGAGTGTTGGTGTCACAGTTCCCATCAAGAGGCACAAAAAAAAAAAAAACGGATGCTCAGAACCGGCAACCTGGCACCAACCTAACGCATGCTCCGCTACTTCACCCGCTGCAGGTCTGCTGAACAGCTGAGCTTGCGGTTCGGGCTATCTCAAAACACACACCTGCAGGAAAATTCTCCAGAAAGACGAGATTCAGGAGCAGTTTCTTTAGGGATTACCACAGCTAGACTGAAAAACACTTTTATTAGTGACAGCAGCTCAACGCAGCACCCTCATGTACTGACTGCATGCAGCCTGGGGTCCCCAATACAGAAGAGCATTGACCTGTTCCAGCAAGCCCAGAGGAGGTTACCAAGTTGATCAAAGTGATGGAGTATCTCTCCTATGAGGAAAGGCTGAACTAGGATTGTTCAGCCTGGGAAAGAGAAAGCTTCAGGGTGACCTAATTATGGCGTTCCAGTACCTGAATGAAACTTACAGGAAAGGTGGAGAGGGACTATTTACAAGAGTGTGTAGTGACAGGACAAGGGGGAATTGATTCAAACTGAAAGAGAGTTTGTTTAGATTAGATATCAGAAAAAAAATTCTTTACTGCGAGGGCAGGGAAGCACTGGAACAGGTTGCCCGGGGAAGCTGTGGATGCCCCATCCCTGGAAGCGTTCGAGGCCAGACGGGATGTAAACTCCGAGCAACCCGGCCTTGAGGGGGGTAGGAGGGGTTGAAACAAGCTAATCTCTAAAGGTCTCCTCCAGCCCCGGCTATTCTGTGATTCCACGATTCTCGCAGGGAGTCCCCATCTGCGCCCCACGGGGCCCGGCTCTCCGGGGACCCATGGCCGCCCCCTCGGCGCGGCCGGGAGGGCCGGCGGGGACACCGCGGGGCGGGACCCGCCAGGCCGGCGGCCGAGGCCTCCCCGCAGCCCGAGAGGCCCCGGCGGGCCCCTCCAGCGGCTCCGCCCGCACCGGAAGGGCAGCGGAGCCGCCCCGGCCGAGGGGAGGGGACACCGGGGCGGGCGGGCAGACAGACGGACGGCTCTCGGCGGCGCTCCCCCCACGGCGGTACCTGCGCTGGAAGTCGGTCCGGAAGGGCGCCAGGTAGGGGTCCCGCTCCAGCAGCCGCTGCAGCTGCGGGGGCTCCTTGCCGGCGGCGGCCATGTCCCCGCCGCAGGGCCAGCCTGCTCCGCGCCGCCGATAAATACCCGCGGGGAGGGGGCCGGGACCGGGGCCGGGGCCGGGCCGGCCCTGCCGCTCCTGCCCATCCCCGCCCGGCGCCGCCTCCCAGCCCGGGGCCGCCCCGCCCCGCCCCGCCCCGCTCCGCCCGCCCTGCCGGGTTTGGCAGCCCCGGTGTCTCCGAGCGGGTGACACCAAGGGAAATGAACAAATGTGCTGTTAAAATAAATAAATAAACAAACATCCAAATAAATAAATAAACGACCAAACAAACAAACTAATAAAAGCATCTGCCCGATGCACCGCCCCTCGTAAGAGGAGGCGGGAGGGTGGTGGTGGTCCTGCTTGCCGCCAGTCTCCGCGGTTCCCCCCGGTTTATTTTCTTAGTGGCGCTTTGATGTGTGTGTTTGGTTTGTTGTTTTTTGAGTGTTTTTTTTTTTTTCAGCGTGTCAGCTGCAGGGTGAAATCTGCGTTCCCACGCACACACACAAAACCCTCCCCGCGGCCAACACCACCAGCAGCACCATCCCCAAAGTGATTTGGCATCATCGTGAGCCCTGGAATAAATTTCTCGGCCGGCCGTGCTCACGGACAGCTCGGCAGAAAAAGACTCAGGATGTCCGTGAGTTTATCTCATAAACACCCGTGTCCGTACAGCAAAAAATGTCTCTTTACCGGAGGCATAAAAAAAAATCACGGACAAAATAAGATTAATTCAACCGATCCCAGTGCAGCTCTAAATGCCGAGTAGCACAGGTAGATTGCTGTGGAAGTTTTTGACCCAATATCAGCATGTCTCGTGTTTTTGGATAGACCATTGAATATCCAAGGCAACTAATCACCAGCCTGACCGTGCCTCTAGGCCACCGTTGAGCACTTTTATTTAAGGTCCAGCAATTTTGCTTTGTTTAGATATGTAGTGAGAAAGTTTATTTAGAGGCCTCTTTTGAATGCTTTTCAGCCATGGTTTATAAACTTTTCAGCTCCTAGATACCTTACTCATTTCCACAACCATCCTCATAACTGTTATCCTCGGCTTGTAACTCATCCCCCCTATCCTGGCTTTCTCTGAATTTAAGTACTGCTTTCCCTTCCTGTCTGTCAGATAAATAACAGGACAGTGAGTGGTGAACAATTCATTTATTACTTTACCCAAAATTGGCTATAGTGAAAGTTTCTCTATTGATTTCTTTCCTCAACAGCGTGTGTATATTTAACTATGCTGTATTTCCTTCCTTGCAGCAGTTCCTATCTACACAGGCAAAAATCCAAGTATTTATGTCCTTTTTTCCTTGCAGGATGCAACAAGTATTCCCTGTCCTAGGAATATGTAGGGCAATACTGTTTGCTAGAGCAGTTGCCCAAGCAGTTTTGGTTTGCTTATTGTATGAAGTAGTATCTATGCTGTAGAACTACCTGTCATATTCAGCTCTGATAGATCAGGATTTCTTTTTTCTTTAGCGGCCACTGTTTCTTCAGTCTCACTGGAGCCTGAAAAACTGTTGTTAAAATTACCTGGGCTTATCAAAACTTTCTGCATGGCAGGGATTTCAGTGCAGGTGCTAAAACAAAGTTTAACAAGTCTTATCCATTTCGCTTCTTGCCTCATAATATGTACATCCTGTTCTTTTGCACCTCATTCATTTTACATCTCACCCTCATTCTCACAGTTACCTAGTTTAGCATACCAAAAGGAGGAGAGAAATTCCAGCTGATTATCAGCCAGGAAATTGTTGGGGTTTGATGGTTTTTTTTGTTTTGTTCTGTTGTGTTGGTTTTTTTTTCCAGTAGTTGCATATTACCTGTGCTGCTGCTTTGGAGCTTCTGGGTGTTTGGTACTGGTGATGTCACCTGCTGTTGAAGTGGAGGTAGGAGAGCAATTCCTGCAGTCTTTGTGTGCACAAGTGCTGGAAACAGGAGCTTCACTCTTAGCATAGTCTCTTTGGTTTTATTAATTGTCAGGAAGCAGGTCCACAACAGTGTTATCAGCTGTTTGGCCTAAACACAAGAGAGAGATTTATAAATTAGCAATTTGTGCAGGAATTTAGCTGTGACTTGCACCTCCCTGAAGACAGGGACCCCTTTTTAACATTTATTTGGAAGTTTTTAAGTAGATTTGATGTAGTATCCAGCCTCATATCCAAGAAAAAGTTGTAAATGAGGAAGTTAAACTCTGCAAATAGCCCCTGCCCCTATAATAGACAAAACCCAAATGCTATATTTATTCATATAATATATCCATATTATATGAACTGGAAAATGGATAACCATACAGTTTGTGTCTACTCCTGTTGCATTTTACAACTTGGTCATGATTTTATCTACCTGCTTTATCAAAAGTAACTCAAAGACACTAAGGCATATATTATTGTGATCATCTATTACACCATGAACCTGTTGAGACTCAAAGGCTGAGGCTGACTCTCAGAACACTGCCCTTTGGTCCTCTACCTGGAGGCAAAAACAGCAGTTCAGGCAATTAATGTTGTCCCAACAGCTGAGTGTGTCTTTGTGCATTTGTCAGAGATGGATACAAAGCTGCCAGCTGCTGCTGTCAGTAGAAATAGGAAGAGGAGGACTGCTGGATATCACTGCTCTTTTGTGGGGACAGCAGTGGGTCATATAGGAGTGGTGTCTAAGGCGTGTGTCTGGCACCCAGTTACCAGCAGGGCTGGAGTTTATCAGTTATTCTAAACGAGCCTTTCAAAGGATAATCATGCTTAAGTTATGTATGCTTTTGCATATAAAATTTTGCATAACAATACTGAGCAGTTGATGTATAGTTACAATTATTATAACATCAATTTAGGTGAATATGAAAAGTTCAAACAGAAATCAGAGGTTTGGATTAAAAGCCACTGAAGATCTTGAAAGCATTGAAGAGAAAAATGTCTACCCCTGTCAAGCAATACCTCCATTTTGATACACTAATATTTTGCACTTACTTTGCAAAAGATGACAGAGATGCTGAACTTGAGAAAAGAAAGTTAGGAAAAAATCCATTTTTTTTCACTAAGGCACTGATTCAGATTATCCCTCATAAGTAATGTCTGTTCATATCTCAGCCAGAATGGATCTGTGCAGTATCTGGCCTTGACTGGCTCTTGCAGAGCCAGTTCCTGAGCTCCAGGTTCTTCTAAACCAAGTGGCTTTCGAGCAGCCCTGGTCCCTGGTCCTGGCCTGGCTCTGTAAGATGCTTCCAAGCCTGTCAGAGCCATCTTTGGTGCACAGGCTTCTGCTCTGCAGCTGTCATGGATGACTGCTAATTTATAGACTGCCCAATCCCACGGTTCAATCCGTCTGAGAAGAGATAGCGGGTACCAAAGACAGCAGGCTATTTTTTAACTCTTGTATTGAGAACATTTAAGAATTGCTAATCTCTCAAAGTGACAAGTTACAAGGCATGTCCTTTGTATGTTTAAATTCAATACTTAAAAGCTATATCAAAGATTTGTCATCATTTCAGTCTAGGCAGTACTCCTCCCACCTCCTTTTCCTGAAAGTCTTTTAACAGGTAGTTATGATTGGCCCACTTTGCTTGCTTGCTTGCAAGGAGATAAATGCACTTTTTTATTGTCATTGCACATTTCTTAAAGGTGTCTTAAAGACGAGAGGTAGTCCATGAGAAACAGGAACACAAACTATCACTTGTGCCTATACTTTATCTCACAGTGTGCACTATCAAGAAAAAGTGTTCCTGTGGACAGAAACAGCTGTTCAAAAAGATTCATGTTTCAGTATTCCAGAAGAATCGATTCCTGAAGGATCCCCCGTGTGCTTTATATAGGTGTCAAACATCTGAGCCTGTTTTGGTACACATTGCAGCTTCCCACTTCTGGACTGGCTTCTACACATTCAGCACATAACACAAAATGGAGTTCAGAATTTGAAAGATAATTAGCTCATTTTGCCACATTGGCCAGCCATACTTCTCCCTGTTATTTGTTCAAGGATCCATAAGAAATTAATTGTGCTGTTGTCATCCAGATCCAATGCAAATGCTCCCCTTAAAAAAAAAAAAAAAAATTAGTATTCTTTATCTTGATAGTCTTCCCAGACACATCAAACATTGGTCATGGGGATTTAGCTCATTGCAGGGGTGTTGGAGTAGGTGACCTTTGGAAGTCCCCTCCAACCCAAACTATTCTATGATCCTATGACACTTATCCCTATCTTTGGGTTCGCCAAGGTGAGACACATTGGAGAAAAGGAATGGCCAGTGTTGCACAGCTGCTGCCAAACATCACGTCACAGTTCCATAATTAACACTGTACTACAAGCAAAGAGTCAACTGTCAGATTACACAGGGACAACAAAGCACATATCCTTGAAAATTGCAGCAAACGTTCCAATCATCTATTGGTATATCTGTTAATTAATTTATAAGTTGGGGTTTCATAAGAAATGTAAGGTATTGATACTATATTTTAAGGTCTTACCTTAGCCCTGTCATGGTGTCAGGAGCTTTTTGTAACAATATGTTTTCAAACATCCAAACTAAAGTACAATTGGAAATACTAAAAAGACAGATTCAGTGTTGTGAAATTCCAGTAAGCATAGTTGATAGGAATGCCATTTTCACTTACTATTCTATGTAAAATTAAAAAAAAAAAAATTCCAACAACCTGAAAGTCCTAAAAAATGATTGCTTTCACAATATTACAGTGTTATTATGATTTGGTATCCTTATTTTATATAAGAGAATAACAAAAAATGTAAATATCTTTCAAAGATTTTTACACATTAATCAAGACACTTCAAAAAGTGTGATACCAATTTAAAAATATCAGCAGATGTAGAAAATATTTGTTGTGAAAATGCCTGAGTCTTACTAAAAAATCAAGCAAGAATTTGCGAAACATTTCACAGACACAAAATACAATATTTTTGGGATGTTTTATATACCCTGTTATTTGTATGCCTTCTAAATCTATTTCTCAAAAGTAATTACTGCCAATAGTAGCAACCTTCTACAACTCCCAGTTCTTCTGTGTATTGGTGTTTGCATCTGTGTTTATGTTTGGGGAGGAAGAACAAAAAACTTTCAGACTTTCTCCTTAATTCCATACCCCCAATACTTGGCAGTGTATTACCAATGTGTGTTTAACACTTAAAAAAATGAGTAGCTTGAGCTCTCCGGGGATAGTTGTCCCAGAGGAACATTCTTGCTATTGTTGCAGTGGGATTCTGTAACAATATATTACTCTTAAACAAGCGTAGCCAAACATTGCGTGCTTTGTATACAATACGCTTAGAATTAAGAATGAAATACCACAGCTTGTTGTTCATTGTCAGGTCTTTCCTAAAATCCCAGAGAAATGATAGTACCTAGGGCGTTTCCCGAAGGCTGGCTGCACAGTCTCACATTCCTGCCTGAAGCACTACAGACATTGAGGCTGCCCGGCCTTTTACTCAGACAAGAAAGTGAGGTTGCCAGATAATCGCTCAGAGGGTAACACATCTAATCCTTCGGGAGGTCAGGTGAGGTGAGGAGAAAGGAGGAGGTGCACAATGCTAATGCTCTGACAGCTCTGTCAATAGAAATTCATTAGTAGGTGTAGAAATAACTATTTTAGTTTTCAAAAAGCAGAATAACTACCTAAGTTGCCGTTCATGTGTTTGTGGGCTGAGCTCACTGCTGGAAAAAACAGGTGAATCTGGTGCAAACTGTGTGTGAAGGGCAGAACTCTGGAAAGTTCAAAATCCTTTCCACAGACAGTCTATTAGATCTTGACAGCATTAGTTCTGGTTTACTTTTCAGTGGCAGTCGGTGGCAGTTGACCCAGTCGGTTCTCCGGTGCAACCAGTAAAGTTTTGAATTAACAGAAAGATGGGACAGTTCTTTAGTGCTACGCTCAAAATCTTGCTCTATCAGAAGAGTACACCGTACATGGAACTAAGAATTTGCTGTTAGTCCAGTGAATATTTAACAGTTTCATTATCCAAGAGATCTGATTAACTTGGGGGGTGCAGGGGGATGTGGGGGAGAAACCAAAAAAGCAAAATAATAGTGCAGTTTAACTTGTTATACAGACAAAATTTTAGCACTATCATATTTTCCTGTGTGGTCTTTGGTGATGGTAGCACTTTAGGGTCTGAGGGTACAGTGATGCCCAACCACTGAGCAACCTCTGAGCAACTAAAATTACAACTACAGGATATGAAATTCATGTTTCTGTAGATGTGGGGGACCGTAGTCTTACTTTTAAAGTAATGGTGTAATTTGCACCTTTATATTGCATAGGTGCCTGTCACTGGGCATGCCACACACTCTGAGATAGTGCACAGTTATTTCTGAATGGATATGAACACAACTGGACCCTCCACAGGTAATGGTACAATGAGAGGAGCTATTTCATGCTTACAACCTGATCAAATTCTGACCTAAGCAATTGTCAAAACATGGAAAACTATTATGCTTACATATGTAATGCATGTTGTGAGCCACTGTTTTTCTGGAATCTGCCTAAAGAGACCATGAAGAACATCAGTGCTGTTCAGTAATCCACCTTCATAAATGTATATCTCTCATCTCAGAAATGCTATAAATCTCCACAGTTACCTGAATTAGTTGAATAATCATGCAAAGCTGTGCATTATAAATTTAACTCACTTTTCCACACCCTATCAGCCTAGGGTCCCATGATTTCCACTATTTGCTACATGTCTTAAAATACCCCCAAGTACAATAACTGAAGGTGCAGTCTTCAGAATCCCAGTGCTACAGACCTCTTCTTACAGATGTGCAATCCATTGCCATAGGTGACTGTATTGTATTCAATGCAGCTTTCCACAGGAAATATTTTGTACCTGGGTGATTCACCTTTTCTTCTTAGAACGCTCAAAATTCTGTATTTTTAAAAATACAGAAAGCTTCATCCAAGACAAACACATACACACAGACATTTTTGTTAGGAACATCGATATTCATGGATTAGTAAGAACTAATCTGTCTTCACACCAAGAAACAGGTTTTCTCTTGCTTAGAGATAAATCCTTTAGGTTGGATTCTTTGTCTTCTATTACCCAGGTTTATATCATGCTCTTGTTTTTAAAATCAGCCATAGCATTTGAGTTAAAAGTAGCATGGCTTCCAGTTTTCCTGTATGTATGTAGCTTAATAAAATTATGCAGTAAAGAAAACTAAGTCATATGCAGCTTAGAGTGTGAATACATTAGGAAGGGATTGTTTACACTGTGCTGTGGAAACTAAAATGAGCAAATATTTTTAATAGTTATCTAAGTCAGCCAGGCTAAAGCATTTCCCTCAGTATGAGTTTCTGAGGATATCCAGGATTATTAGCTGCGTTTCTGTTTCGTGAATACTTTAAATTGAAGTACATACTACTGCAAGAACTACTTAGTAGGAAAATTTACTTCATATTATTAGATACCTTTATTAATCCTCCACCCATTTTTGTTTTGATTTGATTCCAGCTCTTCTTTGTGACAAACAGCTTTTAATCCAAATAGCAATCTCCACTTGTAAGATATTAATTACCATCATGTGTTATATGGATAACTTGGTTTTCCAAGTTAATGCAACCCCAGTTCCATTAATTTAAGCACAAATGGATCTCAGTCAGTTTTCCTCAGTTCAAAACACTCTTCCTTTTTGATATCTCTTTGCACCTTCTATTTATCTCTCAAAATTCTCTCTGGATATCTGCTTGAATATCCAGCTTCTTTGTTTCTTAGCACTTCATTCTCCTCCTCTGCCCACTTGACCAGAATAGCCCTCTGAATTGTGCAGGTCACAGCCTGTGCCAGGTGTTCAATCTTTTTGCATCATGTTATCTTCTCAGGCAGCATCCAGGCTTGTCCCATAGTTCCACCAGGACAGCAGGCTATCCCCAAGGATCAGGCTGTTCTTTGGTGTCTGTAAGGGTGAGGCATAAGCAATCAATTCACGGTTTTCCTATGGTGTTTCCATGTGTGTTTGTTCTGGGTCTCACTGTTTCCTTACTATAGTATTTCCAACCACTGCATATGCACATGGGCTACTTTTCCTCTTCTGTTCACTTTTTCATCCTTTTTTTGCCACTTCTACCAAAGAAGAATATTTTACAGTAAATGCTGACCAAAAAAAAAAAAAAAAAAAAAGTAGTTTTTACAGCTACTGAGCCATGCGTTCTCATTTTTGTTTGTTTGTTAGTTTTTCTTGTTTACCAAACTAAATGCATTTTTTTTTTCCAGGACATCCACTACAAGGTCTTAAAATGCACTCTAGTCCTAATTCAAGGCCTGTCTATCTCTACTATGCACAAAACTTTGAACAGAAGCTGACAACTTTTTCTGCTTCTGATAGGTCTTTGCTTTCTTTTGGCTTGTGATCAATTACCAGATGATACAATCTCCCAAATTCTGGCCCTCCTTTTAAAGCTCATACCTTGTTACACACCCACAAAACATAGGCAGTTGCTGCTGCAGCAAACAGCTGATTTGGACAAATCCGTTCCTCAAAGGCTTAGTCCCTGCTGGATATGCCATTCCCTCAGCTCAGCCGTTTCTTCCAGAAAGGAGAAGAGGACAGATGTTTCTAGGAGCAGAGAGGACATGTCAAGTGAGTGGTCAGATTTGGTTTTCCCCTTCCTTGATTCCCCTGTCAGTGTATCTGGGTTTGTCCTTTACATGTAAGACATAATAAAACCACTCTTTACTCAGCTGGGTCTGGAGAAAGGAGCAGAGACAGATCTCTGATCACATAGGACTATTATTGGAGGTTTTTAAAGCAACTATTAGCAAACTTTGGGCTTCCATTCAGTGTCCACCTATCACCAGCTTGCTCTGACTGCTTTCTATTTACTCCTCTTCCTCTCAGATTTTCAGCAAACTAGCACTGTCCATCACGAAGACTGCCACTTAGCCAGGCAAAGTTTGCCTGGAGTGAGTCACAGCCAGATCATAGAGTGATGTAACTACTGTTTCTCTGCTTTCCTTGGATCATTAATGATCCTGAAGTACTTGGGTTGCCCAAAATTCATCTACTTCACAACAAATGAGATAGCTGCCTGAACACAGGACAGCACACCTGCTGTATTCATTCCCAGTTTTCTGTGATGACTGAGGACTTCCGCCCACAAAAGTTTTGGCAGAGGCTTGGTTGCTCACCAACATACTGAAAGTGATCACAGACAGGTTTGCCCCTTTTTTTCACTGACTTGTTACACTCAAAATCTTATGTACCACACCATGTACACAGTGATAAGAGTTTACTGCTAGTCCAGTAAATATTCTAACAGTCTAAATTATCTGATTAATGCAGAAAAGCCTTACTTTTCTGATGCTGTAGTCACCTTTCCGCAGTGTGCCTCTAGGTCCTGAGCTTGGCAGTCTTCCTGATGCAGATGAGAGAGGGGGCTTGCTTTAGGACAAGTCTTCAGCTCCTGAGGTCTTGATGAGAAGAACAATGATGTTCCTGTTGCAGGGTTCTAATTCCTCAGTCTTGGGTACGTTTGGGTTTATTTTTAAACTTTTTCCTTGCGCCATCTGCTTCCATCTCACTGATTCGCAGCTAGTTCCAATATTATACAATATCTTTACTCTAGGGCTCTCAGGAGATATCTGCCATCCTCTGCAATTTTACTCCACTATTATACAAACATTTGCTCCACTAAAATCAGTAGTTTCAGCAAAATAAAACTGCAATTCTTAGAGGAGAATCCAAGTGACAGGTAAGAGACAGGTTGATTTTTCAAATTGGCAGTAGTTTTGCTGAAGTGCACCGTCAGCAAAGCCATCTAAAACTGGAGGTCATTGCATTGTTGAGTTCAAATTTTTCATTTAGCTACTCTGTTAAAGCATCTATAAATGGAAGACATCACGAATATTTATGATGTTGCAGTATAAAAGTCTGCTTTACAGCCTGTCTGAAATTTAGTAGTTTGTCAATATAGAATATAGAAAAATTAAGCCCAGTAACTCTTCCAGTTTGTTCTGGTTTTGTGCAATTTGCCAAATTTATGTTAAAATCCCAACAGACATTACAAAAAGCCTCATCTCTATGACTGCTAAGGCCATGAGCAAATGTGGTAGTTGTGCATTACTCTATTACATTAGCCAATTGTTGATAAATATGCTGTAGAAATACTGAAATATTTAAAATGCTCTGTTCTGGGGAAAATTAACAACTATTTTTATGTCGTCCTTTATTCCAGTTTTTTTTTTTCCTCAAAGAATTTAGAATATTAATAATTGTGGAAGGATAAATGATAATTATAATGTAGTTTTTTAGAATATTTATTATTTTTTTATTATATTATAGATTTTTAATATATTGTTTACTACATAGATTGATATAGATATAAATTTTTGCTTTAACATCAACCTTCTATAAATTTAACATTTTTTCAAACAGTGATACAGTTCACTGTCTCTGGGCAGTCAGGTTGATAGTAGTCAAATAGTAGCCATAATACTGCACTATAGCAGGAATAGTATATTATAAAGTAAAAATCTTTTCAAAAGTGTTTCATGTCTTACTGCCATTAAAGCTTAGTCTCATAAATCACACCAAGTACTCTTCTGACATATTTCTGTTGGTCATTGTCTGGTTCCTTTATCATTTACAGTTAAGGCATTAATTTATGCAAATAAAGAGATTTCTTCATTCATAAGCTAATTGTCCACACTGCTAGAATTCTTTGTTCTATTTCCTCCTTCTGTTGTTTCAGTTGCACACAGGTAAAATACTGAATTACTTTACAAATTCATGATTTATCTTTTGCTTCTTGACCTATGCACTCCTTCAGCTCTCTCCTCAGCAACTCCTGTGTTGTCATCTGATTCAACACATGCACAAGAAAAACATACAGAGGGAGCTGAGTCATGCTCTAAATTGGGACCATCATCCTCTGAACACAAAAAACATTCCTCTGCAGCACTTAAGGGCAAGTATTTCCTCTGTGATTTTACATATGATGTTTTAGCCTCTCTTCCTTTAAATTACTTGTGTGTCTACCTGAAAAGCACATAATTTAGCTGTAGCCACCAAAATTTTCTTCGTATCTCTATCATTTGTGTTACACAACGCCGAAAACTTATTTATCCTTCTCGCTCCTATGTTCTATTTCCTTTGGGTTTTTGTCATTTCAAAATAGACTCACATCTTCACTGGCTTGTTTTTCATACATACATGTAATTTCTGTGAGCTGTGACTACTTTGCTGTCATTCAGGAACCCTCGAGTCTCAAGGAACATAACCTGCTGTACAATCACATTGTTATTCCAATCATTCCATTAAAAGATGATCACAGTGAATATCAATCTGACTTAAGTCACATATAAATGACTGACTAATGAGGACACACAGTAGAGACCCTGAAAGGGAGGAAAAAGCAAGACCAAGTGTTCACGTCTTATTATTTTCTTAGCACTATAAAATACCTCACATGTTCTTTGCATTTTTAAATGAATGGACTTGCTTTCAGTTTTGTCTCTGTGCCTGACAAAAATGTATGCTCTTGTAGTTTGAAATCACTCTAACACTACTAAAAGTGATTAGAACTATGATTTTTTTTTCATGTTTATATCCAAGTTACTTGCTGCTCCGAATAAGATTTACAGGAAGACTTTGTAAGAGCTCTGTATATGACTTGTGTTACATTGCTTGAAATAGAACTTTTCAGCACATTTCTCCAATATGATTCTTGTCATGCTTGTATATTTACCTTTTGCCTACCCTAGGGGCTTTTTTTTTGTTTAATGCTGTTTATTTCTTCTCCTTCTTTTTTAACAGTAAGTCATGTGGCATTGATACCCTTAAGGAATTTAAAGTTACGAGGAAGAAAACTGAGCCACATGTCGATGGATGAGATTGGCTTTATGGTTTCTTCATGATCTCATTGCATGTTGGTGAAGGGACAGGACTGTGAAATATGAGATGCCTGTGTCATCAAAATAGGTCCCTGGTATTGCAAGGAGTTGCACAAGGAGCCATTCCTTTTCTGCAAAATGAAGCATGAGCATTCATAACTGTAAAAACTAAAACCACTGCCATTATGTTTCCTGTTTTTCTTATTTCCCTTTTATAACATGAAGTATAGATATTCCTATTAACAATTAAAAAAAAATAATAAAAATCCAATACAAGCTATCACCTGTTGTCTCTGTTTTTCTTAAGTCTAGAAATGTTTTGCAAATTTAACTTAGAACATTAGTCAATTGGTTTTTCATCTTTAGAATAAACTGAAGTATTTCAGCTTTTAGTGTCTGTCCTTGTTCACATGATTTCGTTTGTATGTTAGGGATCAATTTTTCAGAAACATCAAAACCTCTTTCAACACTGACACAGCAGGGAACTGAGGTGGGTTCTGTTGTGTTTCTGTAGAAAATGAAATTCATTTTATTACCTATTCAATACTGAGAAACATGAAAACAAGCATTTTTCTAAATTTGAATCAGGTACATTGTGTCTTTCAGGTTAATGTATTTTAAGTACTGCTTTGAGTCAAGTTTGCACATTAACTGAATGAGGTTTGATTAGTTGTATTCTTTTCATTCTTTTCAAGGAAAGTCCTTTGCATTGTATATTAGCCCTATTACTAAAAAGTATAAAATCTTCTCTGATAGCTTTCCATTGTGCTACAGAAGATTCAACAAAGCCTTTAATTTCTTTTGTCTTACATTGTAGACCGGGGTAGTTAAGGGGCAAAAAGAGTCTGCCTGTAAATACAATACTGTCATTCATCGTTAGAGAAAACATGCAGAGGTTATAGCTGTGTGAGCTATTTAAAAATCAAAAGCAGCACAGTCGGAGTGTAGTTGTGTTTGGAATAGCAGTACATAAAAGTTATCCCTCAAGAAACACATCGTTCTAAAGGGTAACCAAATATAATTATTTCATGTGGTGCCACATAATTGAGATGACTTGGAATTCCCCCGCTTGTAACACTTTTGATCTGTCAGTTAAAGTTTGACAGGGTAAGGTTAAATCTCCTTCTCCTATCATGGGTTAGAAAATACTTCTGGTGCTAAGAATAGCTCATTACATGTGGATGGAAAGCCTCCTTTTCTAATGTACATTTTAATTACCATAACCCTCATGAATTTATCTTCGCTGGCAGAATATCATACCTTGCTACTGTACCTAAGAAACTTGAGTTTCTTGTTGATTAAAACTGTCACTCACCCGGAATAACTATGCTCAAGAAAGTAAAAACTTGGGAAGTGGAGCAAGATTTTTTTTTAAAATATGCATTTCTGTTCTAAGGAAATCAGCTTTCTTTTTAGAGAGAATCTGAATTGAACACAGGACTTTTGAGTCAGTGAGCTCAGGTGATACAATCCACTGGTCTTTTGGACCTCATGTTCCCTCTGCTGAATCTTAGAACTTTGAGTGATGCCAGGGACGTCTGTGGGCTGGAGGCAGAGGCAAAACACTCCTTTCTTCCTACAGTACACATGAAAAACTCTTGGTAAGGAAGAAGGGCTGGAGAATATGTACATCACCAGGCCTGTACGTACGTCACTGGATCTGTGCCCCTCTGTTTCCACAGGAGCGCCCTTACCTTTTTGCATGTTCTCTGTCCCAGCACAAGGAAAATCACAGTTTGAGATGTGTGCTACAGGGCCTTCTTCTGTCCAATCTACAATGATTTTTTTTTTGACTCACCTCCCAGAGTGCAGTGCAGGGTGAGGAAAAATATCACAGAATGGGTCAGGTTGGAAGGGACCACAGTGGGTCGTGTGGCCCAACCTCCCTGCTCAAGCAGAGTGATCCCAGAGCATATTGCACAGGGTTGCATCCAGACTGTTCTTGAACACAATGTATAGGATTGCACCCAGAGTGTTCTTCAATATCTCCAGTGAGGGAGACTCCACATCCTCTCTGGACAATCTCTTCCAGTGCGTGGTCACCTGCATAGTAAAAAAGTTCTTCATCTGCATCAGTTCTTGCCCATTGCCTCTTGTCCTATTATTTGGCACCACTGGGAAGGGCCTGGCTCCATCCTCTTGGCACCTCCAAATATAACCCTAAAAAAATTAGTATCATATGCAGCCTTGTTTGACTTTCCTTTCAGCTGCTGAAATAAGATACTGATTTTCTCTAGGTGTGTGTAGATGGATGTCTGGAGCTCGTGAACCACCAAATGGGGGACTTGTGGGATAACTGTCAGAGTTGCAAGGCAAACAAGAAGCTGCAGAGCACTGGGTAGTGACAGTGCTTGTCTAAAATTCAGTTAAGGATCCACTGTTCTTAATGAGAAAGGCAATCCATCTGCAGAGTTTCCAATAGAACGGGCATCTCCATCACATATGTCATCATCACAAAGTGACAAAGTATAGAAGAAAGATCTCAGTACACCTTCAAAGCACATGGCACTAGAGGACAAACTGCCAAATAAAATTTGCCCTCTCTTATTAGGGCTTGGCTAATTTTTTAGCAGAAAACTAACAACTATTATATAATTATTTAAATACTTAACTGTGTCCACTCTGGGATTTGAAAGCATTAATTCTTTTAGAAACTTTTTCCCCAGTTGTTTAAACTCTTTTCTGTGAATTTGAAATCTTGTCTGTGCATTATTTTTGATCTGTAAGTAATCCCCAGCTAATCCTAAAATGACCTGAGTTGGAAGGGACTTGAATAATCTGAGATTAGAGCTCATATCTGGAAAACTGAGTGCCTTTGTTTCAACTGAACTGCGTGATATTCCTGTTACCTGTGGATATTCAGCACACCACCACTGCTCGACATTTTGGCTTGACTAGTTCAGATGCTGTTTTGAGTTATTTTTCTCTGATAGTCATTTAAATTTTTTTGTTTATGTAAGGCTGTGATCATCAAAACCCAAAAGGTACGTCAAATTACTGAGCGTGTTCTTTTACCAATCTGACAAAATATCCCCAGAAATGTTTTTAAGCATTCACTGACTGGCAGACAGCAGTGCCTTTATATCCAGTAGCACTGTCTCCCATGGGATCAGAACAGTTGCTGGACCTTGCCTCTGCCTAATCTCCTCAGCCCACAGTCTCTCTGAGTGACAGGGCTCTGCCCACACATTGCCGTAGCAGAACTCCCCTGAGACGCTCCCCTTTGAACCTGCTGAGCCTACGGCATCCCATATTCTCCATTTCTGAATAGAAATCTCCTTCTCATAAGTTCTTCCCCTTAAATGTCTGGATTTCAGTATGTTTAATTCCTCTTAGTCTGAGTGTCTTACACCTACCAGTTTTTGTTGGAGCCCAAAGAGGCATCTCTTTGTTTCCAAACTCATTAACACAGCAAGCCAAGGGATGATTTGCCTCTGTGTGGCACTTCTCTCCAGCCTGCAATGAGTTGCACTGTTTTACAGAAGAAAGCAAAATATTTCTCCATCTGTAGCTTGGTGTAAAGTTTATCTACTCCAACACATGAAGTAAGTCATCATGCCAACAGTATGCCAAGCTGTATTGCCAAGGGTCACAGGTCCCCCCCTTGGAAACCATTGTGTTTTTCACTGCTGCTCTGGGGAGGCAGCCACCAGTCTCTTTCCCAGGCTGGGTTTGCCCTGAGTTTGGGTTGTAAAACAAAGACTGGAAAGCGGGGCTGTAAACTGGAAAAAAGGCAAAATAAGTCATCCCTCAGCTAACAATTCCACCATTTCTCTTTTCATAGCTCATAAAAAAGTCCTGGAAATATTGCCAATTGCATTGCAAATCACCCTGCTTGCTTGATTCTTTAATAAATTTCAAGCAAACTTATCATGAAAATATTAAGCAGTTGAAGTGAGATACGTGTAACATTCTCGAAACAGTAATTCCCCCACATTCTAGGAAAGTCAGAGGTATTTACCCTGCTGGTGAGCTTTTACTCAGCATAAGGAATGATCAAATTATGACCCTTTACTAGTCGTTAGAGAAACCTAAGGCTGTTTATTTTAACTACTACATTAACCAAACATGATTGTTTTTATTGGAATGATTCTTGATAGTATGACAGAAGGCAAAAAGGGATTTTTTTTTTTTTTTTTGGCAGACCTGATCCTTTAGCCACCCTCGGTAGCCACCTTATGTTCATCCCTTCTCAAAGAAACATATGTAGGAGAAGTGGTGGCAGTCTGAGGCCTCAGAAGAGTTCTCAAGGCACAACTCAGATAAGCTAGTTTACTGTAGTTCATTTCCTATCTGATTCATGCCACTCTACAGCATTATTCATTCTTCTCACCCTCAGGACTTCAATTTTTTTCAACCTGCTCTACCGAAAGGCAAATTACAGACCTTATTTAATCCTGAAGAGCAAGGATGTTAATTGGGTTGAAAATGGTAATGATGCATCTAATTCAGTCTTATCTGCGCTGCTCATCCTGCTCTCAGGACACCTGAGTGCACCTGCATCCCCGAACAGAGGCTTGAACATGCATTTTTCTGTGTTGCACCCAGCTCCTCCTTTGACCCATTATCAATGGCACATTACCCAGTGCATCAGAGGTGAATCCCACAATATTTCTTCTCATTCCGTTTCTGAGTAAGAGCAGGTATGTGGTCAAGACATTTTTTATATTTATTGCCTCAGTAAAGCATAATTAGTTCCGTGAAAAGGAAGAGGATTAGCCACTTCCACTTTAGCTGAAACCTCTGTCACCTTTACATTTCGGACTTCTTCAGCTGTTTCAATTACCAGTCAAGGAGGGGTTTAAGTCTGCAGTATAATAATACTTGCAATTACTAGTAAATAGCATTTTGCAGCATTAACTAGTCTGTCCTTACTACATCCATTTTCAGGCAGGCAAATAAATGTTATTATCCTCATTTTACAAACACATTGATTAAGTGACTTACCTAAAGGCCACACATCAATTTCAATGTCAGCGCCAAAATTAGCACGGAGAAACTTCTGCATTGCGGACACAAAAAAAGTGATCTGTATTAGCAAGCCCACCCCTGCCCACCTCAGAAACAAACAAGGCATTCTTGCTGTGAAATCTAGAGGGCAATTACCCTCCTCACATCCCCTGGGGGTTTGTCCACCTGGGAAGCTGCTCCTTGCTGGTGGCTAAAAATGGTTTCCAAGCACTTCTCTGTCACGGGAAGCTTTTCCATCTGCCTCCTGCCTTTAACACAAGGGGTGGAAAGCACTGCCTGGAGAACCTTTGGAACTCCCACACTGGGGTCTGAGCTCGTGGAGGCAGAGGGTGAAGGAAGGGAAAAGGGCTCATGCTCGCCAAAAGCAAAGTGAAGATAAGTAATGATAGGAGGAAGCAGCAGGGGCAGGATTTAGCAGAAATTAGGATGACCTTTTAAGATCTCCTTTTAAGAGATTTTTTGCCTCTCCAACCAAGCAAATTATCAACTTTAAGTTGTGTACAACAGGTACAATCATCTTTTCTAGTGCTGCTGTAGCTACTGTTTGAAAACTGTGGTAGGTGCAATGGTAACGCTGGAAGCTGGGTCTTCAGCTCTGAAATGCAGCAGCATCTCTAGCCCTCAGTCTGCTGAGCTATTTGGTACATTGCTCTATTTTAAAGCTCTTGTTTTTAAATTAGGGAGCAGTTTTGGATTTGACCTCCATCGTCTGGTTTAGACAGACAGACCTAAGTGATGAGTAACAGACCTTACTGTGTGCATGAACAAACCTATTAAAGAGTACTGAGTTTCTAATGGTAAAGATCTACTCTGCTTATGGGCAGTTATTTCTAAAGAAGAATGTATTTTGCCTGTATTTGTTTCCCATCCAGAACAAGTCTCTCTGCCTGGAAAAACAAACCACTCGGGACAGCACTTTTAACAGCTAATTAAGGCCATCTATGTCTAAGGGCGGCAATGTTTTGTTCTGATTTAGGAACAAGTCAAAAGATCTTCTTGACTCAACTTCTAAATGTGACAGGGAATCAAGACAATCATAAATCTTTTGAACTGCACTACCATAGTTCATCAGCAGATCCACAAATGTGCCAGTAAAGCCCACGGTGTCGTCTGCCAACACCTGAATTTGACCTAGTCATCGAAGCTGATCCTGTGCCAACGATCTGAAAGCAGATACATTGAAAAACTGTCGAGCATTTATGATAGATACTGGTATTTCAGACCAGAGTCCCAGGCGATGAATTATATTCTTAATAAGCATACATGACAAAGTTAAATTTAGAAGCAGAATTTGGATTAGTTGCCAAGTTTTTAACTGAAGGTCATTTATGCCTTTCTTTTTTTTTTCTTTTAAACCCGGGTAGACTCTCAGAGGCAATGTGTGAACTTACCTTCAAAATACCTCAAATATTAACTGTATGAATTATACATTTGCCTTTTTCTGTCTTTTAAAAGATTATTTCTTGCATAAAACTAACATCATTCAATTTATTGCTTGCAAGTCACCTGTAGATTGCAGTATCAGAATTATTCAATAGGTTTATGCCTGTCAGAATTTTATATTAGCTCCATTATTCACTAACAGCAAAAAAAATAAAGCGTCTTTCTAAATGAATGCTTAAGCATGTGCGTTTTCTTGTCACTTCATTGGCTTGTCTTCTGTGCAACTTTAGTCCTTACTCTTCCACCTCAGAAATATTAGGGTGTCACATACAGAAGTGATAAGTTTAGCTGCATTAAACTGTGATAGAGGGTTAATCTTGTGTAGGGAAAAAGCAAAACATGGCTGGGTGGCCAAAGATATGATTATGTGTTCTGAAGCCTGATAAATATTGTATTGTGTCATAATTTAAGAAGCTCAAGGGCTTCACAGCCTTAATTGCATTTTAATCACGGCAACTCTGTTCAGTTATGTACTCTGGCTTCTTCGAAAATAAAAGCACTTCAGCCTTTAAAAAGATATTGTGGTACATCTCACCTGCAGGGCTGCTGCCCTTTTGTCTTCAGTGGTGGCTCTGGGTGCTATGAAATGCAAAAAATGAAAGCTTCTGCATTGGGGAAAAAAGGCAAACGTAACTGAAAAATACAATCAAGAATGAAACAAGAGGAAGTAATACAACAGACAATAAAATAATGAAAGACAGTGCCTTCATGAAAATGACACATTCTCTTTAGTAGGCACGTTCTGCAGGGCCAGTAGCATCTAACGCTTCCTGAGGTGCATTACACTGCACCGTGGGCACCTCATTTGACGTTGATCCTCAGCTAATAGCACTGTTGAAAAACAGTTTTCTTATAGCTCCTTCTGTTTTGTAATTTATTTTACTGAGCTTCTCATAAACTCGGTGCTACCTCCTTTGCTAAGAGAAATTAATGATTTTGACCAGGCACTTCAATTTCAATCTGCTAAAGCACTTAGAGGAATGCCCATGCCCGTCTTCTGAAACTTTTAACAGTCTCATTGCCTTTGGTGAAACTTCTCATATTATTAGACACAGGCATGCTTTAGTGTTTCACTGGATTAAGTCTTCAGCCATTTTTCCTTTCTTTGCATTTATTCCTACGATGTAGCTTCTTAAGTCTCTGGTGGGTTGATGATACTCCAGCATTTTATCATGTTTTTTGGCTAGTTTAGTATGAAACGTTCACAGATAACTTGTCTCTTTCATTCGCTTCCAGAATCCACTCATGAGTTTAATAAATATCTCAAGTCAGACTGTATAATAAAATGAAATATTCAGCAGTGCTTTCAAAAGAAGTTAACATTACCTACTGAACAAAAAGTCTTATATTCACTTTCAGGAGTCCTTACAAACAAAAGTATTGTGTTTGTCCAGAAACACAATTTGTGCAGGAGCTGTGGGTGAAATTCTCTTTGCTTCCCATGTCTGAGAAGTCAGGTTAGCTGATCAAAATAGTCTCTTTTGGCCTTAAAATCTCTGGTGAATATTGAAGCATCAGATCAATGATATGTTATCTTTGTTTCAAAAGAACAATCCTCTGTGATCATTACTGCTGTGCTGGCTGATCTTTTCAAATTAACATAACACAAAACAATCTCACAAAATCAATTCATATTCTTGTCTCCAAAGTTCCAATTTTAAATATAGAAACAGTGGAGTCAGAAAACGGGTATTTGCAGGAAAAAGGTGCCTTATATTTCCCGAACAACATGTCTGTTGTGGCTTGACCTGGCTGGATGCCAGGTGCCCACCAAAGCTGCTCTATCACTCCCCTCCTCAGCTGGAAAGGGATGAGAAAATATAACTAAAGGTTCATGGGTTGGGCTAAGGGCAGGGAGAGATCACTACCCAATTACCATCAGGGGCAAAACAGACTCAGCTTGGGGAAATTGGTCTGATTTATTACTGATCAAATTAGAGTAGGGAATAAAACCTAATCTTAAAACATGTTCCACTCACCACTCCCTTCTTCCAAGGCTCAATTTCACTCCCCGTTTTCTCTGCCTCCTTCTCCCCAGTGGCACAGGGGGACAGTAAATGGGGGGTGGGCTGAAGGCAGTTCATCACACATTCTCTGCCAATCCTTTCTCCTCGGTGGGAGGAGGACTCCTCACACTCTCCCTCTGCTCCAGTGTGGGGTCCCTCCCACAAGAGACAGTCATTCCCAAGCTTCTCCAAAGTGAGTCCTTCCCATGGGCTGCAGTTCTTCATGAGCTGTTCCAGTGGGGGTCCTTGCCCTTGGCCAGTGGTGGGTCTGTCCTGGAGCCATCTGGCATTGGCTCTGTTCGACGTGGGGGAAGTTTCCAGAAGCTTCCAGCAGAAGCCACCCCTGCTTCCAGAACCTTGCCCTGCAAACCCAATACACCTTCCATTATCTCTTGGTGCTTTTCAAATAAATGACTTCACGTAACTCACAACTTTTAGAGGGATTTGAAGGTTATTGCATTCCACTCCTTCCAAGTAGATTGGATGCTAAAAATAAAAAGTAATGACTCAGAGCTTACCTTTCCTGAATCTGGAGCTGAAATGGTAAATATTTAATAAGGGAAACTCTCTTCCCCAAAGTTTTGTTCTTCTTTGCCTTTCTCTGCAATAGAAAGCAAAATTAGTTTCCAAGCACATAGCTGTCCAGGTACCACATTCATGGATAACCATGTTTTCCACAATATAGGTGCAGGAAAAAAACATGTGAGCATTTTTACTGATGGTAATAGCCCCGATAAAAAGAGTGAGAAAATAATTGAAGAGGTATTGTTCACTGTTGAAAAAAATCACCCAGATAATACAACCTTCCACTTTCATGCAAAGCAATGGCTAAATGGACTGGAAAAGCCTGTTACTACACACTTTACTGTCTTGATATCACTGGAACATCTGCAAACATGATGTACACATATGTATTATGCAGATTGCAGTGGATATTGAAAAAACATGCATAACATATATATGGAATTACCATTCATATACTTGAGAGCAGTGGGCACAGTGCAGCATTTGTCCTCTAGCCTGCTTTTCAAACAGGGAAAAAGACAAAGGCATAAGCCTTTCTTTGCAAGGTCTGAATAGCTGAATATAATTTGTTTCTAATTTCAATTGTTAAAAGACATTTAGCTAGAAGAAAAAACCTATTAGGAGGAAACAGATGATGCTTTGTGCGTAACCAAGTGAACAAAAGAATATTTTTACCATCATCCCAAGGAGACGCTGGAGCTCCTTTAGAAAATATCTCTCAGAATAGCACAATATCTTTGGCTCAAGGTAAGAGATAAATAAGGGTGTGCCAGCAGGGAGAAATGTGAATAGGGAGTACAAGGGAGCAAGTAGGAATAAAATTGCCAAGCTGGATGTTTCAGCTCCCCCTCCAATCACCTTCTCACGCTGTCAGATCCACACAGGCCTCGCCTCAGATCCTCGGTCTCTGAATGATTTCAAAGACACTTTTTTTTTTTTTTTCCCCTTAAGATGGGAAAAAAATAATTTGTAGAAACTAGCTGGCATAGAAACAGCAAGTCTCCACAAATCTTTATTGATCCTAACAGCTCCCTGCCAAAAGCAAATTCCCACACCATAGGCACCACAAGTCCAAAGGAGTTCTTAAAACAACTCACATATAGGAAATAGCAAGGGTGTTCTCTAAGCCTGACCTCTCCACTAGGAGATAACGTGAGCTGGGTTGAGGGTAATTTCTATTCAACAGCCCCTGGGGCTCAGATGACCCACCCTGCTTCTCACCTGGCCTTCTCTGGGGGAGCCTTGGCATGAAAAGGGTGCTTGGATTGCTCAGCAAGTGCACACAGCTCAGAGGCCCAAGGTGCCCATCGTGTGTTCATCCAGCTTGCTGCTCTCGACATAATCAAGAAAACCAAAGTGTACCTTGAACATACTGCACTGTAAACTGATTTTCCCTTGTGTTCCATGACTACTGTAAGAAGAAGTTATCATTATCCTTTTGCTCTGCAAAGCACAAGAAAATGCCTTCTGCCAGGATCATCAAGACAGAGATTGCTATCTTTTGAAAAGCAGCTAGCAGAGCACATCAGTAGGAAAAGACACAGCATAGACCACAAATATGTGTACATGGCCACCATGTGACATATTGAAGGTGGTTCTAAATTAGCTCATGTAGCTACTGCTGAGTGACTGCTGAAGGCATCAGGAAGATCAGCGTGGTGCAAAATTCACTTTGGCATCTGGTTTGATAACCAGAGATAGCTGCTGTTCAGCTCTTGAAGCTGAATTCCCACAGTAATCTACTTGAAATCTATCTTAAGAGCATCTGCACTCACCTGCAGTTCATGTGTCTTAGAGGTATGTTACGGATGATGCCATGGCTATTCTTCAGATTTTTAATTTTTTCCCCCAAAGTATATTAGACCTGGGACTGTAATGATCTGCTCTGATCTAACAGGTAAATTTGCATTCAGGATTAGATTACAGTTTAAAATCTGCAACAGATAGACAACACATGAAGTTCACCTCAATAGGCTTTCCTTAAAGTTCACATATGATCAAACAGTTTAGAGATTATTTCTAGTTCAAATCAAGGGGTACTTCCCAGAAAACTCTTGTATCTGAAAAATGCAATTTCTCAATAACTTACACTGCAAGCATTCTGTACATTTTGCTTTCCAAACCTCAAGGTGAAACAAACATGAGTAAACTGTTCATAAAGAGGTAAAATGTAAATTTTTTTCTTAAGAATACATTTGCACCACCAGACTCTGATTGCCTTGGGAAGGCTGAGTGGATTAAGCTGCTATTTTTAATTAGCTGGCTGCTTTTACAGGAAGGAAAAGGAGACGTTTACATGCTTTGCTTTTCTGACATGTACTTCTCTGCATTTTGGGGAGGGCAAGAGGAAGCTTAGAGAGTGTTAGAAGGACCCAAGGGGAGCAGTCTTAATAGAGCAGTTATAGCTTCATTTTACCCATCAAATGGTGCCAGCCTAGGTTATATCTGTTGGATCTGAATTCCTTGGCCAGGAATCTAACATCTAATTTCTTTAATCTCTCCCATGACAGGGTAATGATGTTACCAAACCCCTTCAAACCTTGTGAACTACTCACAACAATATTATTAGTGTTATTACTTTTACTCTTCCTTACCAAAAAATGGGTGATTTGGGAGTCCAGGCATGAAAGTCAAAGTGTCAGAGGTACTCAGGGGCACTGCTATCTCTTTTCTTCTGCAGTCTCAACAGCCACTCCTTGAGCTGAATAGAAGACTGGGGTTTGTATACCCAGACTGAAAATTTCCAGTGTTGCTAATTAAGTAGTGTGCGTGGCTCCAGGTTACAGCAAGTCACGTATCACTCGTGGTCTGTTGGTGGTTGTTTTTTTTATTGTTTAGCTGTTTGAAATTCTGTGTGTGTAAGACAGATGCAACAATTTTTGGAAGAGTCTTCTGCATCAGCAGTCGTACTTACCACTTTACCTCTTCGAGTAAGCAATACCAGGCCTCGTTATGTCCTTGAACAAAATCAGGGCAAAAAGGTGAAATTACCTTTATGAAATCGCACCACAGAACAAGGAGAGAGCACAATCCCACCTCCCTCCCAGCAGCCTCCCACTTGCCCTGTCTCCTGGACCAACTTGATCAAGAACAAGCTGGGTGACTACACTCCTGCTGAAGTGCATTTGTTTGTATTGTCAGGAATTTAATTTCCCAGTGTCACATGCTACCAGCACAAGCGTGTCATTGCAATTTAACAAGCACTTTGTTGGTGTGTTCTATACCTCATTAAAGTCTCATCTCCTTAGCCAATACCATATGCTACTCATCTGTGGCAAAGCTCTTAAATGTAATGAAAAAGGTGTAATCACAATGGAGGAAGCAACCGTCGACCGGCAACCCACAGATATCCCAATGCCACGGCACCGCTGAAAGAAACAATATTGCAAGAGCAATCCTTCCAAAAGTTCTGGCAGGAAAATACCATTGGGTGTGGAGGTGCTCCTCAGTCATTCCCGAGCTGCTTGGAGCCATTACTGGATTCTCAGATCACCAGGCAGTGCTGTGTCAAAGCATAGGATAAAAATCAGTTTATTTTTTTCAACTGAAAAGGAAGTTGTGCCATACTGGACACCTTCTGTTTTCAAAAATACTAATTAAAGTTAAAATATTCTGAAGACATTTTGAGAATATTAAGCCACCATCTTAAACCTGCTGATAGTTGCTTTTTAACTCCTGGATTTTTATTGCTTTTATTTGGAGTCATGAGGGGGATTTCAGCTTTTTTTGCCTTACAGTAGGTAAATGCACGGATGCTTTTTAAAGAATGATACATTTAAAGAAATAATAGTCACTAGAAGTTATATTTAGTCATTCTAAAACAAAAATAAAAGACCTAGATGTGGTTAGAAACACAGTGATAGGACCAGGGAGGATGGGAGCACTTGCTCCAGGGATGGAAGAGAGGAGCTGTGCAAGGGCTGTGAGCAAGAGGAATCCCATGTGCCTGCAGTTGCATTCCCCACCCATGACAAATAAGCCCAGAGAGGGTTTTTATAAGCAGTGTTGGTGCTGATAGGTCACCAGTTGCTCTTTGTCACGCATGCACGGGTGTCTGTCACCTGGCTGAGAGGGGCACTCCTTCTGTCCCAGGCACTGGTTTGAGAGTTCGTGGTGGCTACAGAAACCTAACCCAGGACTCACATTTTCGTGGGTCACTCTCAACTGGGAGGTCCATTACAACAAAGGTAACTTTTACCCCTGCAGGATTAACAACAGCTTCTTGAAGCCATTATCTTGACTCCAGTCCATCTCTAATTAAATCTAAATTAAATTTCACCAAATGGAATCACCAGGGACTGATTTTTAGAGTCTCTGATAAATCCAGCTTCCTGAAGCTGACAATCTACTCACTGGAGGAGACAAAGATCCACTGAAGGACAAATAAATTTGGCCTTTCATGGTATATCAACTCACATCACAAGAATTAAGCTAGTAAATGCCTCTGTATAAATAGTATAATGCACATTAGTATTTAGGCACACATTTTAATTATACAGTCCATAAAATGTGTTTGGAACTAAATCAGATTTCACAACATGAGAAAATAACCATATATTCAAAATCTAAACTTTTCTATGTTTCTTTAGTGGACAGTTTCTTTTCTTTCCCTAGATCTTCCCCTATCCAAGCTCCATAAATGTGCTAATGGTTGCTTTATTAGTGGTTGCCTTGGTCTCACTGAAATTTTTTCTTTCTTTCTATGAGTATAATTTGTCTTCTGCACGCCTTCCATCTGGAAAAAAATTGCACTGAATTAGATGGACCTTTATAAAAGAGCACAACTTAATGTTAAGTTTTAATTAAGCAGTCTTTTTCATTCATTATTTTTTATCCTAAGAGGCTCTAAATCATAGTCTGTTTCTGCCTGAATGTACATAGATTACTGCCTTATTTTATCTTTATATTTATATATTCACTTTGAACGAACTTAGATGAAGCTTGAAAAGTTTCTGAGGATCACCTATAAATTATTTTCATATGCTCCTTTCCTTCCATCTGTAAACAATGAACAAATAAAATAATTTTGTGAATCAAGCCCTGTAATTCTCAGTAGCAAAACCAATTACCATTTCATTAATCATTGACAACCAATTAGTATTGTGAAAACAAAATGACTGCATTCTTATGAAAATGCCACTTTCTCTATGAAATTTGGAAGATGACTGATAATTTTATGTGCCTCACTTTCTGAATGCCCAGCTTAGACCTGGAAGGCCCAGAGCAGCAGATGGAAAACGGGATTGCCTAGGTGTAGTGAATGGATCTGTCTGATCCGTGCCCTGTGTTGTGTTGAGGTGTGTGGTGATGCTTCCAGTTCCTGCCACAATAAAAGGTCACTTCCCTGCTTTGCTTATAATTATCAGTCTTCCTTCTGGTCTGTCTAAAGCATCTGCCTGTGCTTTGTCCAGGCTGTCAAGTAGTCTGAAGTCCTTAAGCAATCCTGCCTATTAATGCTTAACAGTTATTCTGGATTTATTACATAAAATGGCTAAAGAATTTATATTCCAGATGTTTACACAAAGCTGTTTCCCATGAATGATGCTACCTGCAAAAAAAAAAAAAAAAAAAGACTGAATTAATTCCACACATCTTTCATAAATAATAAGAAATTGATTCTTAAATAAAGATGCTTACATCTGCCTCTTGCTCCAGATGGTGCAATTTAGCTGCCTGTGTTACTCATGAGTTGGTTTTGGTTTTGAACAGATACTTAACCCAGCAGTTGTCATGTGAAAAATTCTCCATTTCCCACAACTAGAACCTAAACTGCATTGCTGCTTTAGTTCTCAGAGCTTCATGTCTCCCAGGTCAAAAGTATAAGGAAAAAAAAAATTTCTTTTTAATATTTCAGTGCAGCAGCCACACTTGTAAAACTGCCTAATACTGTACCCTCCTGTTACTAGCAAAAATCCAGGCAGCAAAATTAATCTAAAATTCCCATGAGGTCTGACAGTAGGACAGACCTTGAAGCAACAATTTTAAATTTTTTTTTCCCTTTTCTGCCACATTTCCTGGTCACTGGGTTTGCATTTATGCTCCAGCCCCTGGGAGCATCAGTTCCAGCTTACAGCAAATCCTTCAACATCTATAGCAATGCTGTGTCCTTGCCCTAAAATCTGCCCAGGAGGAGGTAGTGAGCAGGTTGGAGCTCTCTGCCAAGACAGACAGCTGCTGGATTCTGTTTTTCCAGCTGAGAACCACAGTGGAATGGTGCAGCTTCTCCTGGGGAAACTAGAAAAAAACCCCACGATGTGTGGGATGTCCTGTAGGAATGTAAAAAGCACAGAAGATGTAGTTTGACAAGGTCCCAGCAAAGTTATGGCCCAGATCCACCCTGTGACAAGGCTTTAAGGAGATTTTTGGATGAAATTCACCTCTCTGCTGGCATAACGAGCAAGACTGACTGAGATATCCCTCTGCTACCCTATGCTGTAACTGCAAGTTTTGCCTTGAAGCTTTATCACCAAATATCAGATTGTGAAGCAATACTAAATTCTACAAAGTTATAGAAATATTTCACTTTGATTTTTTTAAAATCACAGTCTTAAAGAACCAAATCCTTAGACTGATTTTAAAACTTTCAGTGGTCTTGAGACTTTCTTAATAAAATCAATATCTATTTTGAGTGAACCCCTTCGGAGCAGAAATACATTACTACATAAATTAAAAACAGAGTAAGTGAATGCTTTTCCAATTATTATGTTAAGAAAATGATTGGAAATCTCTGGTTTAAGAAGCTTGGGGAAAAACAAATGCTACTGCTTTCCACCCCTTAAATAAAAAACTTAAATCTTCTTAACTGAATTTTACTTGTGGAATAATTTTGGAACCAGAAATAATTTGAAAGGTAAAATTTAAACAAAGATAATTTTTTATTTATGATTTCTTTGTATTCTTCTTTACTACGGTAGGTTTGGGTTTTTTTATAAATTTTTTCTTTGTTGTTTGGTTGTTTTGGGGGGGGTTGTTTTGGTTTAGTTTTTAAATTAAGATAAGAAAAACACTTGAAATAGCTTAAATCTGATTTGATTCACCTTTTCTTTACCTAAGCTGATACGTACATTCATTATGAAACTTTCTTGAAGAGAAAAATCTCTTTATTCTCATGTATCCAGGAAAAATAACATCATGAAGATGGGTATCCACAGCTATCTAATCTTGTGGGTGTGTGTTGAGCACACAAAGGTTTTTGTCTTAGTGGACATTACTTGGATTTTGATCTGATTTTAACTGAAGTTACTGACAGAGCTGTTTCAAACAGGACTAGGCCCATGAGCAGAGTTGATACCTGAATAATATCCATGTAAAAGTCATGTCATTGGAGACAACCAGAGAGCAGGAGATATGGGGTCACATTTCAGACCCAGATGATCAAAACTTAGGTCTATTTTACATAATCTTCCTGCAGATAAAACATCTAACCAGAACTACTGAAATGCTTTAGTGAAAATCCTGTAACTCTTTGGGCTGGTAACCAGCCAAAAACAAGTCCTAGGCACTGTTTCAACAGGTAGTGCAAGGCAAGGGATTCTTAAAGAAACTCTTCCTGGTCACCTCTTGGCTATTAGTATCTTTTTTTCCCCACCTTTTATAGGTAATTGGCTGTAGGACTGCATTTTTGGGGATGGAGAACTAGCACTGCAGTGGGTGTGAAATGGCAGGTAAGAGCACAGTGTGTCTGCTCAGGGGCTCCAGTCAGCTACACAAGAGCTCTTCTTGGAAAAGGGGCCTGGGTCTCACTGAGAAATAATCCACAGTTCACACTGGAGAGGTTTGCAAAATTCTT
Organism: Empidonax traillii; assembly: GCF_003031625.1. Taxonomy (NCBI): domain Eukaryota; kingdom Metazoa; phylum Chordata; class Aves; order Passeriformes; family Tyrannidae; genus Empidonax; species Empidonax traillii. The sequence continues at coordinate 56,512 of NW_020956285.1, read as the reverse complement.
TGCTGTGGGCATCATTTTAACTCACTGACACCGACAGACCCCTGTGCCCATGTGCCTGGGATAGTAAACTCAGAACGCCTAAAACCAAGTCTTGCAGTCTTTTCAAAACCAGTTTAAACTAAAATCATGCTCTCCCCGGGCTCTTTATGCATCTAATAAGGAAATGTAGGTTGAATTGCCTTCTGGAGAAATGTAAGGTATGAGCTGTGTTTGCAACAATTCAGAAAATTTGACTCCCAAATTCTGTCTTCAGCAAGGCATCCAAACACAGGCTGAATGAATTGCAGCCACATCTCACAATGAATTCAGGTTTTAGCAAGTAACTGAATAATATCCTACTGTTAACCTTCAGGCTGTAAAGAGTCCTCTACTACTTAGCATCTGTTATTAGGGGGACTTCCATTAATGTGATGTTCTACAACACCCAGCAAAGAATTAAAGGTGGGAAATTGCCACCCTTTTGTGAGACTGAGGAGTCACATCACCAAAACAAAACCAGACTTAGCAAAGCACTGCTCTACTTGGTTCAGTATGTGCATGCAACACCAAGATATCGTTTGCTCGATATACAGTTTTTATAAATCTGCTAAGCTATTGCTAAGCTGTCAGCTCAGGCTCTTTCCTCTAGAGCTCAAAGATCCATGACTGAAAATTATGGGGGTTTTGACTCCATATTTTCCAGCACACTCTGACATTGGGTCCCCACCATTTTTTCTTCTGATGCACTTTAGTCCCTTTTATAGTCAATGAATGATTATATGAAGGTACTGTACTGTACCAAAATCTTCCCAGATACAAATAGCCAATTATAAAATGCAACTCAGGGTTGAATAAATTCTTTGCTGACCCTGTAGGTGAAGAAGTGATGGCCAGAGGTGGGGGTTTCGTTATCCATATCATTATCACAGCCCATATGACTCCCATGCTAATGCTCAGCAATTAGTCTGCTCAGGTTTTCTATGAGAAATTTTCTGCCTGAACCTAACAAACTACATCCTGATCACTATGTTCCAGCTTTCCCAGACAGAGACATAAACCCTCTGAGTGACCATACATCTATCGATTATGAGCTTGGACAGACTTAACACCCACACAATAATAAGAATGTCCAAATAAGCATTAGGATCCAAGACAGATCAAGCATGCAGCAATTGTACCTATCAGCCTCATTAGCTACCCCTGACCATCCTTCATGCTTCACAGAAGTGCTTTCTGCATTTTAAAATATTGTTAATGGGGAAAAAACGTGTTTGGGATCTCAAATTATTGCTTCTGTGTAATGTTTTTCTAATGTGTTTCCATGAGCACTGGAACGAGCTGTTCATATATAATTTGGGGCCCTTCTAAACCATCAGACCCACTCCTACACAGCACTGTGCTGTACCAGGTATCTTATAGAAAATAAAAAGTGCAACAGAGAAATGCCTAGAGACAACGACTTTTAGAAGTTTTACAACTTGCACTGTTCGTCTTCCTCCACCAGAGGATGCCTTCCATTTATTCTTGTACCCCACCATGGACTTCCCACCGTTATCATCCCTTCCAAGATTCCATATGTGAAAAAGATGAGTCCTTCCCTGTAGTCCTTGTGCTTTGATAACTGAGGAGTCATCAGGGGCAGGAGTCAGTCTCTGTCATCCATGAGCCTGTTTGATACTGCAAATGGGAAATGACCCTTAGAACTGATCAAGAGACAGCAATCACTTTAAAATTCCAATGTTTTGACACTTAGCTTTTCATCACACTAACATAAGAAGTGAGCTTATCAAGAAAATTATACAAAATAGAGTGTGTGGGTGTGTATGTATTTAAATACTTTTGTTTTGTTTTGGGAAGTATTCATTAAGACAGCAGATCCTGCCATGTGCTGGTCAGGATACTGTGTCCTAGGATGTACAAAAGTAGCATGCAGGGAGAGGATTTTACTTTGTTGTTATTATTTAATACACACAAACACACATATATAAAATACATACATTTATTTATGACTGCACATGTGTGTGTATTTATCTCTCTCTCTCTATATATATATCTATCTCCCCAGGAATGTTTTTACCAGATCAAGAACTTCTAAATCTCAGGTCACTGCTGTAGTTGCCAGGCTACAGATCACCAGAGTCCTTAACTTTCACTGTGCCCATTTCAGCTCCTGCAAAACAATATACTGTAATGACGAGAAGGGGAACATTTTTCAATGAAATTTCAGCTACCTTTAACAGAATAGCTTCTGTATCTTTCTAGATAGTGCCATGGAATAGGAGAGCCTAAATACAATAGAAAGTGTTTCTGACATTACAAGACCATAAATAGGACAGTGCAGCATGAAGAATGATGCCCTAAAACAGAAATCAGACTATTATTTTAGGTATTATACATGAAAGTATCCCTTGTGGTCTATCTCCATCTGTAAAAATGAACCATTCCAATGCCTGCTTTCAACCTGTGATCCTGCCTTTGTGCCTATTTGAAGAGGTATAATTTGGCAGGTCCTTTAAACTGGGATCCTAACTGGCCATGCTTTATGGCTGCTCCCTTCAAGAGGCAGCTCCAAAAGGAAAAGGAGAGAGGAGCCTGTCAGTGAAATACAGTTATGGCTAAATCTGGGATACTCTGTGATATAAGTTACTGAAAAATGAAAACAATCTCACAGAATATCATTGTGCTCAGCAAATGAGCCATGAGAGATTTGGTAGGTAGAATGAAAGGTAATACACCACTATAATAACTCCAACAGCTGAAGGACAGCCTGTGAACTGAAAGTACATAACAGCTTTAGTAAACACAAGGTTTGAATGTCAGGAAAGGTCTAAACTGCAGTCCTTTTAAAACAAAGGCATGCTTCATCTTTTATTAAAAGTTTGATCTCCAACAGCAGACTTCAACTTTCAGGACTGTTGCTGATGCCGAAAATCAAAAAGCCTGAATTACTTTAGTATACATAGAAGCCAACACCCCTCTCCCCCACAACTGTCCTCTTCCATTGTTGTTCAATATCTTTGACTATGAAATACATCAGGATGACTTCTGCTTAAGAAAGACCCATTATTGACTAATTATTTTCTTCATGCCTACCACATGTACACAGTAAGAGAACTTGAAGATTCACTTAAAGAGAAACACTATCATGTCCCACTCCACTGTGTCTCCAGTGATTAAACTGAATACTGGCACATACTCTGAGGTCCACTTTTTTGTAAAATGCTGAGGGTAAACATTTTTTTCCCCAGATACTGTATATGGCCTTTTTCCTCTCCTTTTCCTTTCCCACTAACCAGCAGACACCCCAGGCAAATGTGCTAATTCTGAGTACCAGAAGTCAATGAAATAATTTCAAATAGGATTTTCAAAGGATAAAGGAGGACTGCACACCATCTGAAAACAAGGACATGCACTGTCAACATCACCTCCCACCCCACCCTTCCCCCCAAAAAAATCAGGTATGAAAAATCACTTGCAAACAAATAACTGCACGGTACTTGCTGGACTAGTGGTTACTAGTGGTGTCCCAGGCTGCTCCCCCTACTCCAAGCATGGAAAAAAAGTAAAAATAAAACATTTTCTAAGGCTCTGTTATAAATTAGGAGCTTTCAGACAGCTTAGAAAGCCTTGTTTGCAGAAACTCATCTCTCATAAAAGGCTTGTTGCAGCTCTAGGGAGGAGTAAAATAGCTGCTGATGACATTCAAATCATGATCTGTCTTCTCAGTCATTAATTTTAAATATGATTCATACTCCATTATGCTCTGGAAACCAAAGAAATTATCCTTTATTGTGTCTAGCCATTTTTCATCACTATGTGCTCATAATGACCAATTTTACTCTTCCCTTCTGGTATGTGCTTGAAAATGTGCAAAAATTAACCCCGATATTTACATTTGCCTTTAATTCAGCTTCATGAGGTTTTCACAGTGTAAATACATATTTATACAATAGGGTAGGATTATTAGCATCCAACATCTATAAACAACATTAGCCTTTAAATTGCTTAAATATTAGGGTTCATAAATTAGAAACAAGTCCAGGTCAAACCTCGGGGAACAAGCACTACTGCGCTTTATCCTACTTAAGCACAAATACATATAAAAATATACATTTGAATGACTCTAAACCTGTCTGCATTTTAATAATCAGAGAAGTGAAGTCACGTAATGGATAGGTTTGTCATCCTCCTTTGCAATATCAATGAGTTTTTAATTCTTGGTTTGATTTGGGGTTCTTTTTAAATGACAGATCACAGAAAGCGATTTTGGCTTAAGTTTTCAAAAAATCCAAATGCAGTTCTTTGTTTCAGCTACTGCGACTTTGGACAAAGCATTTACTCTGTGACTCAAAATGCCACCTGTAAAATGGAGGTTTTCATTATGCATTTCCAAACAAAACAGATGCACTGCATAAAGCTGACACCGCTTTCTTCATCTTTAGGAGACGGGGTGCATCTTGTGCATCCTTCTACCTTCACCCAAGTCGAGGCAAAGTTCTTCCTCAAGAGCCTGTGGTGACACTACTCTGCTGTAACTCTCATTAATCTTTATTCACAGGGTGCACAGTAGTGGAATGCTATTTTTAATGTGCCTCCCTCTCTTCTCAGTCCCGAATTCTCTGAGGAACCACAACTAGGAAGCACAACTCTCTGTCACTACTCAAATAAATAATGAGATAAGATCACTGAGTTAAGTCTCACAGCACACAGTCTACTTTGATAAATATCTCATGGATTAGGAAGGAGAACTAAAATAATACTAATTTTCACAAACTACTTATTAAAATAGAAGCTGAATAAAAGCAGTAGGCAAGGCATGACATGCAGCATCCTCAAAGACAATATAATTTTCATTGCCACCTGTCCAGCATAAGAGTTCAGGGGTGTCAGAGGTTGAGTCAATTGTTTATTATTTATGTTTATTAAAAAAAAAGAGAAAAAAATAGGTAAGCCTCATTACTCTTAAAATAATGATGATGAGTAGTGGTCATAACAAACTTATAAACTCCTGAGGTTTTTTTCCAGAGTAAGGAGAATAAGAAGTTATCTCGACCAGTGAAGAAGGATAGTAAATGATATTATGCAGCTCATAAAGCTTGTCACATGTGAAGCAAATTCCCCACCTCCCACGAGTACAAGCTTCAAAGAGCACATTTTCACTTAATCACTAAGATTCAATGTTAAATTAGGTTATTGATGGATTGCAAGTAAATGTGAGATTTGAAGTGGAGAAGCCAGCAGCATCTGCAAAACCTTGAAAGTACTACAAGAAAAGAGGGATGAAGTGTGGGGTGTCTGTGTCAAGGTGTTGGCAGCACAGGGGGGTTGTTCATCTGTGAGAAAAGTTTGGGGGTTACCCTGTTCTGGACACAGCCAGATCCACAATGGATCTGCCATGGGACACAGCTGAGCCCATCAGCCAGACTGGTTGCACTGCTGGGAAAACTCAGTTAAGAAAGACAAGAAAACAATAGATAGAGGGAAAAGAGAACAGAAATAGTGTGGGAAACAGCCCTGTGAGCCCCAAGGTGAGAGAAGGAGGAGGAGCTCCAGGTGCTGAGGCAGCCTGTGGAGTACATTGACACGCTGCAACCATGGAGGACCCTGGGGTGGAGTGGATGGATGTCAGCTGAAGGAACTGGAGCAGGTTTATCCTGAAAAACTGTGGGAAGGACCCACGCTGGAGCTGGGGAAAATAGAAGGAGCAACAGAGAAGAGCTCTTATGAGGCCACCACAGCCCCCATTCTGCTTCTGTGGCTCACCAGGAGAAAGCAGAGCAGCAGAGAATGAAGCTGTGCCTGGGAATAACGGGTGGGGCAGGTATTTTTGTTGTTGTCCTTATTTCTCACCATCCAAATCCAATTTAATTGGCAAAAAAAAAAAAATTTCCCCAAGCTGAGTCTGTTTTGCCTGTGACTGTTTGATGAATGGTCTGTCCTTACCTTGATCCATGAGCTTTGCCATTCTATCTTCTCCCTCTGTCCTATTGAGTGGGGGAAGTGGCTGGGTGGGTGTCTTTCCCTCAGCCAAAGTCAATCCATCACAACAGACAACTAACTTGCAAAACTGATCCTGAGTAAAGTCCCAAAATATTGACACAAATTCTGAATGTGAAGGATACAGAGAACACTAACGCCTATAGGGTCAGATAAAGAAGCTCATGAAAAAAAAATAAGAATTCTTACAATCATTATAAAGGTTACTTAATTAGCCTGCTCTCCATTCAGCTTTTTCAAAATGTATTTGACAAGATCCCTCATTGGCAATCAAGTGATTCTAAATCGTTAATTGGTTCAAAGTTTCATTGCCAAGAGAAATAGATAATAAAACAAGACTAAGAAGATGTACTCAAGGGAGAACGATGTTGCTGGCACTGCGGAAAAAGTTGGAGTTCTGACAACATGACATTTCACATAATTTATAAATTGTCACTCTAAGTTCAAAATTACTCAGTAAAGCAAGTTGTTTCATGATTCAGTTTAAATTTCATCATTGCTTCAAAATTGGTAAATTTTGTCCTTTAACCATTATACCATTTATTTTGAAAAACAGAAAACAACTCCTGAAATAGTCATTTTGAAGTAGAACTAAATTACAATTTAATTCCAAGAATGTTTCCATACTATTGACATCTTTCTCCCTAAATTTCTTTCCATGTATGTATTTGTTCCATCACAAATCTACTTAAATTCAATAAGTATGCCATACCCCTTCATCCAAGCTTAGTTAAGCCTAGGCAATTGCAGTTCTTCTAAAAATAAATTTAAGAACAGAAGGGTACTGCATGAGGCTGCAGGTTTGTTAGAAATTGGGAGTGAGGGCCAAGGAACTAGTTTGGGATAGTCTACAAATACAAAAGTCAGCACGCTAATAGCTAGAAGTGCATTAACAACTGCATGAAGTAACAAGAAACAAGGAGAAGGATAAAAGAAACAAGCACCTGGAATCACTCCAGCAAAGTTAAGAAGCAGACAAGTCAATGGAAAAGCCTGAATTTTGTTCCTACTGTGTTCAGCCTTCTCTTCATTATTATAAATTAAACTCATTTGTATCAGAAGATAACGGATCCATAGTGCATTATCCTCATGGAAATACAAAGGCATCAAATACTGGTAACCTAATAAAGGCAAAGAAAGGTAAAAACATGTAATTTTCTATGGCAGTTTTTCTTGTGATTTTACATGATGCTAGCCAGTCACAAGAGTTAATTCCCATATCAGTCTTTCGTTTATCCTTGCCACATTTCTCAGAAGTTTGCTTTTTAAAAAAAGGTGTTTCCAGCATTTTAAGGAAAATATGTTATAAGGAAAATATTGTGTTGAATTTATCTTGAATAAATAATCCAAAACCTCACTTAAAATTGCTCCCATTTTGACCTCTGACTTGTCAGACAATGACTAATAAGCAGACAAGCCATCTGTGCTGCCCAAGTAATTGGCTGGCATCTAAAGGTCCCCCAACCTTTCCTATCCTGCTATGACATCTCACTTGCTTAAAGTCAAAAATCTTGGCCCCCTGAACACTTGGTGCATTAAGTCAATTCAAACACTACCAGAACAACAAGCAGCAACCTGTAGAAACAAATAAAAACAAGTTAATTGCCGAGTAGAATTTCTGAGATGAGAAAACAGTATGAAAGTTTTGTATATGCAGTCTCATAATCATTTCAAGAGGTAGAGAGAAACTGAAAAGCAAACAATCAATGTACCATATAGCCACTTTCCCCTCACCTTTTTTTTTTTATCTCATCTCAAAATGACTGATAAAATTAAAATGAACACAATTAAAGGAACACAACATGAACCAATCCATGAAACTTAATATCCTAAGGACAGTTCATCATGTCTGAACAAGAAAACAGTAAAGGCTAAAAAGTTGACCTAATTATAACACTTAATGTTCATAAAGTTAGATTACATGTTTAAAGCTTTGTAAATATCTACAACATAAATAAGAAAATATTTTATTTTCCTGAAAAATAAATGAGATGGCTGGTGATAAGAAATTAAAATGAACTATATAGAAGTGAACTTATGGTATTATTTGATGGACTTCAGCTACTGAAACTGCTTTAGCATTGTTAGCAGTTAAAAACCACTTTTCTTAAATGATCAACATGTATTTCCAGAACTATTTTGGGTAATATGCACAGTAAAGAATCATGTTGAAATTCTTCTGTGAAGCAGTCAAGGAGAAATATCTGGAGAGTCATTTCCTAAGTGCAATCGGGGTCTTGGCCAATTAGAAGGCTGCACACTGCAAAAATTGTCATGTACAGAAACTGTAAATGGGATTCCAATTCCCAGAAAATGTAACCAGAGAACCACATTCTGCACTGGTTTGCATTCAGTTGATTATATGGGAGAAACATAGGACAGAATATCTATATATGCAATACACTAAACCTATTACAAGTTTCTTGTACCTTGTTCCTCCCTTTTATACTGTTCTTCAACAATGACCACTTTGGAAGCAATATTTAATTTGTGAAGCATAAAACTCTATAAAAACAATGTCACTGATTTGAAGTGATTTTGGATCAAACTTGTGAGATAATCCTATCTCAACCCTGAGCTGGCCCTGTTCCTGTTCATTGTATTCTCAGCTTTGGCTCACACCCGTCTACTTTCATATTAATGGAAGTTTATCCATGTCAACAAGCCAAAAGCAGAGCTTTAGTTCTTGTGCTTTACATGACTTACTGCCAAAAAACCCTAAAAACCACCCAACCAAACTAAACCAACCAACCAAGCAACCAAAAAGATCAGAAAAACTGAAACTAAAAAGGCTGCTAAATTCTCTGTACTTATGCTATTTCTCATATTGTTACTACCATGTGCTAGAAACTTTTGAAATGGCTAAAAAAGACCTTTTTTTTTTTTTTTTCAGAGAAAACATTATATATGATCTTGAAAAAAAACCTCTATGGGTAGTATGGGGGGAAAAGCCCTCTATTCTTTTAAAAGAAAAAGATATTACTGTGGCTGACTGATGTTATTTGTAGTTTATTTTGACTCCTATAAAAAGGGTTTTAACTGACTTCAAAACACTTCTATACTTCCCCTACACTGAGGTCATATAGAATCATCTGTAGTGCTTAAACTGAAGCATTTGCATGTGGGTTTTCATATGAGGAGCTCTTAGTCTTCTTGAGAACCTTGGCTTTTCCAGCCTGGGAAAATAGAGTAGGCACACTCTAGCACACATTAGCTAGCACCCCAGTCTCTCCTAGGATAGGAAATGTGGGAGAGGAGGAATCCTAGATAAATAAATCCCATAATTATGTACTTTACTGAGTGGGAAGCTTATTGTACAAGAAATTGAGGAGTTTTTTTTCCTGGGCTATTGTTAAGGTTCTTTCTCTTTGACACAAACCATAGAAGGGTCTCAGCACAATGGAAATTAAGGCAAAGTTTCCGTTTCTGATGAGTCTCCTACACACAACAAGAAAGAGCAGTCATTTTCTATATGTATTTGGTTTGTATATCCTGGAATTTTCTTACCAGACTTCTCCATCATAAAAGAGAGAAAGGAGGTGATTGTCCTGCTCACCTTGAGCACTGTGTGCAGTACTTTTGGGCACCACACTATAGAAAAGGCATTAATCTTTTGGAGAGTGTCCAGAGGAGAGCCATGAAGGTGGTAAAGAGTCTGGAGGGGAAATTGTAAGAAGAGTGGCTGAGGTCACTCGGTCTATTCATCCTGGAGACGAGGAGTAGGAGGGGAGACCTCACTGTGGTCTTCAACATCCTCATCAGGAGAAGCGGAGGAGCAGGTACCAATCACTTCACTCTCGTGACCAGTGACAGGAATGGGCTGGAACTGAGTCAGGGGAGGTTCAGGTAGTTTATCAGGAAAACATTTTTCACCCAGAGGGCACTTGGGCACTGAACGGGCTCCCCAGGGGAGTGGTCACAGCACCAAGGCTGACAGAGTTCAAGAGACATTTGGACAACACTCTCAGGCACATGGTGTGACTCTTGGGAATAGTCCTGTGCAGGGCCAGGAGTTGGACTCGATGATCCTGATAGGTCCCTTCCAGCTCAGCATATTCTGTGATTCTATGAAAACGTTACTGCTCATAAATATATATTTCAACTCATATGAGGGAGCCATCAAAAGTTTTGCTACATGACAGTGTCTTGAGAACTCAACAACCTTCTGGGTTTAGTGTTAAGAGATACCTGTGTTATTGTGAGCATGGTGTGGTGCCTTGTGCCTGCCACTTTTGGGGTGCTCCGTGCCACAGATCCTATGGATCAGCTGCCAGTCACACCTCCCAGGTCAGTCTATCACCTCCTGATGGAGACAAGTGGTGTATTCTCATCTTCTCAAGTACTGATGCAAGTCCTTCTTGCTCTGGCTTCTTATGCATGCAGACACCTGCACATCAGAATATCATAAAGATACATACATGCATACACAGGTATATAAATGTAATCTCTATAAAAGCAGTAGGGCAATTGCCTTTTATTCAGCTTTAAACGGGAATTCCGTAATGTGGTTGCAAATATACTGCTCTTGGCAGCGCTAAAAATATGTCATTTGGATTAAATATTTTCAAGTAGAACGTTTTATAACTTAAATAATATTATTTTTATTCAAGATCCCTTTTGGTTTAATGCAATTTGCCTGGGATCGTGCACTAATTTCTGTTCTTAGCATAGCCTTGGGGAGATAAAAATATTAAATACAATTCTTTGTGGGCTTAAAAAAAAATCGTCTTGCCGTATTTAGAGTAGATTATCACCACCCAGTGAGTTTATAGCATTCATGATTATATGTATAAGAAAAATACCAAAAGTATCATGTAACAGGCTAGACTATATTCTATATAAGTAGCTACTGAAATGTAGCCAGTACACCAAAGTATTATCAGCTTGTCATTTTCTTAGCAGGTGGAATCTTTTGGTCAAGTAAGCTGCTTTCTTGCATCTAGCAAAAGTTATTGCAGTAAGTTGTTAAATTTTTAAGTTTAAAAAGTTTAATTCAAGTTTCTTAATTGAAAAGCTCTATTAATTCAAAGTGTAAAATACAGAGTAGTCCAAAGGCCTGAATGAGGAGTCAGTAAAAGGACTGTCAAGTAAGGAACCCATCTGGATAGTTTGATGTTTACAAATTGGATCTTCATAGAATATGCAATTCTGCCTTCATTTTCCATCTTTAGTGCTTTGTGTGAGAGTAGTGACTGGATTCCCAGCGTCATAAAAGCAAGCCAAATACCTTCTGGAGAACTTATTTTTTGATAAATTTATACAAAACCTGTCAAAAAATCATCTCAGATCTCCACCTTCTGTTTAACCCTCTGTTTAACATTTATATCTCTCCAGTGAAACTTAACAACAGAAAGAGTATTGATAATTCTTTCTGCCAATCTATCAAAGTCTTGGGTTTCCTCTGTAGAATGAAAATACCAGGCTTTTTGCACAGTTTCTCAGCATATTAGATTGATTCCACATCTTTTATGAGTTAACTGTTTGCTTCTGAGGGGTAAAATCCAAAGCAAACCAACTTTTAATTGTAGCCTTGAAACTTCAAAACGGAAAGTAGAAAAATAAATGAAAAAAAAAATCTATTGAAGAAAGCTGAGGGCAATTCTAAAGTTCAAGAAGCTTTTCAAAAAGGTAAAATTAATGTAATCTTTATGAGAAATGTCAATTTTATTCTGGGCAACTGCAGTTAAAACATGAGGGGTTTAGCTGGAAGAGTTAAGAGCCATATGCTAAAAAAACTGTAAGAAGGAAATAATAATGTGGGGAAAGGTTAACATCTTGACATTAAATTATGGGCTTTAATAAAAATTATGATATATTTTTATATGATCAGGCATAACTGAATACTATGGCAGGTAATGAAATTAAAATGAAAATACTTGTTTCATCTGTCAGTATCTGGTTGCAGCAGAGCTCTGCAAGAAACTTAATCGTGTGGGGCTTTGAACTGAGTTAAATTGCTGAGTGAAATAAACAATTTTTGCTTTTAAAGTCTCTGTTCTAGAGATAAAAGTATCATATTCAGACTGGTTTGTTTTGTTCAGTAGTATAGAAAAATTTATCCCATGTTTCAGAGTAAACCTTGCTTTTTATGACCTCTTCTATAGGTTATTTAATTTTTTGTTTTCATTACTGAAATTATCAAATTCATATATGAATAGGTGCAATGCAGTCCTTAAACCATAAATCATATAAACTTATATGAGTTTATATGAGTCAACTTATATGAGCCAACTTTCTATGATTTGCAGTTTAGACTACTTTTACTTTGGAAAAATGGTTTTCTAGAAAAATACGGCATTAGTGTAACCAGTAACAGCAACTTTATAGATTTTTTGTTTGTTTAAGTCTTTGAAAGAGCCTTTATTTTGTTTTGTTTTTAAAACTGACTAAGTAGATTAAGCCAATGGGAGCTAAGTTCCTAACTTGTTAAAGATCCATTGGTGTTCTTCAAAACCATTATTTGCCTAAATTCCTTTGGGAATCTGAATAACTCTTTCTACAATCACCTATATACAATTGATTTGATGTATAGGAAAAGTCTCAGTGCAGTTTCTGTATTAAGTTGTTTTCATAAGCATGTTTGGCAAAAGCTACGCCTTTCAAATCCTCTGTACTTTTAAAAAATTGTTCCTCAACTTTCTTGTTGCCGTGAAATTTGTACCAAGAAGCTTTGTGCTAGTGAAGCTCATTTTTCCATTGGCAGGGAAATAACTATATACTGGCATTAGCCATATTCCTTCCACTGAGCAGATTTCCCATTTATATTACTGATCCCTTAGTCAAGATCTTGTTTTTAATAAACGCTTAGAAAACTAGAATGCAAAAATATTTTTCCCCTGTGTATCAGACATATAGAAAATATATAAAATATATATGACCATATAAAACATACTTCTCCTTCTTGTTACAAATCAGTGAGCCAAATTCTGGTCTCTAGTTTTGTAACATTATGATATCATGAAGACTTTCACTCAGGGGAAAAAAATGGAGCTATTTGACTTTACATGTGTATTTGTGGCTTGTTAAACCAGGTTTGTCAATCCATTCTTATCAAATAATTATTAAATACATTTTAAGCATTGACAATGGCCTTATCACAACATATGCATTAGACATATAGCATCATATCACACCTTCAGTAGGAATTAATTCTGAGATGTCAAGACATTTTCCCAAAGGACTAGAATCTGTAAGTTTTCAATATTTTGATCAAATAATACTCGTATTGGCTTCTGTGAACCTAATAGCAAATCCTTTTCTCTGCAGTTTTGTCCTGTATTTTTCAACTGGACTTGACTTGCTTAAGGTCTGAAAGTATCTTTTCTTCTAGCTGTAAAAATTGATGGTAAGGCCTAAAGAACAGAACTCTAGGGAAGGTGAAGAGGAAAGCGGAGCTACAAGTCAGATGAATCCTTTTTTTTTACTTATTGATAAAGAAGGAGATGTGTGAAACACCTCTCCAAAAAAAAAAATGTATCTTAATGTCTGTTTCAAATTATCAAATAATCCATTCCGTCATTATCTGCAAGGCTGGGAAAATACAAGAAAGGAAAGATTGGTGATGATGACAAGCACATCCTGTGAATAAGTTGCTCTCTGAGTGTTCTGCCAAGATCCAAAAATGACCAGATTGTGGGAGCTGCAGGCTGTCTGCTTCAGAGGTGACAGGTACCCTGAAGAGGACAAAGTCAAACACTGCAGCACATGTAGGCCAGAGGTATGACATTGCTGGAGATGTTGTATGCATTTTGTGACTCTGACAGTCTCAGTGACAGCAGGTTGGAGAACAAAAATTATAGGTGTGTACGTGCATTTCTTTTGGGGAAACTTTCCAGCAATAGTCACTCATATTTAGGAAGGTGATAATTCAACTTACTGTAGAGGTCTCTCTTCTCCAGTTTACAAATAACTGGTAATTATATGTTTGTATAATTTTTCTTTCCAGCCATGATACGTAAATGTGAATTATTTCTTTAAACATTTTTGTTTAGTAAAACAAAACAAAAAGTTTGAGCTTTGCAGGGTTGAAAAATAACCCCCTCTAAAAGAAAAACATTAAATGTCTCTACTAACTGCAGGATGATAAATAATTTTTATGTTAGAAGATATTTCTATTCAAAACACCTTTTGAGAAATTACTTTTTGTAAAGAAAAAAGTGTTTGAAAGTGCTAGGACAACATAATCAAAATGCTCCAAGTTCTTTATGATCATACTGATTATACAGAGGTGATGATCAGCATCCAAGAATTAGCAGAGGAAGCTAAAGAGTAAAACAAAGCTTTGTTATGCCCTGCTACTTTTGCATTATTTATTGTTGGAATCAAGGGAAAGATAATCATAAATGGGCCTAACCCTTTTGAATGACCTTCACTTTGCTGATGACATTAATCAGTAACAGAAATGCCTGGTTTTGTTGAAAAAAGGCAAAAGAAATGCATGCCTGTTAATATTCCAGGAATACTGCTTTAAGCATCAAGTCTTTTTACTTACCAAGAAAATTATAGTAGTGACATCAGGCATAAGATGGTCTTTAAGAACAAATGTCCTCCAAAAGCTTGAATTATTTTTGGCTGCAGAAACATGACACTGACAAAATAAAAACAACTTCCAGCACCTCCTCTCCTTTAGAGATATTTCTGAAACACCACAACAATGAGGAAATTTCCTAGAATGCATTGCTACTGTCAGGAATCACAATAAATTGGAAAGAATGTACTCTGTCTTTTAGAATTCTGAGGAGTGCAGGCAAACTGAACCCATCAGAGGTGAAACATGAACACAGTAAGACAGCAACTTCCAAAACAGCTTCAGTCTGAAAAGTAAAATAATAATAGGGGGGCTTACTGAAATCACAGATAGAATAGTAAGGAAAAAGCCTTCATCATCATCAGGAGGATCAGAAGTCCAAGCCCAGGGTACCCAATGATATGTGGTGAAGAGTTTTGAGGGAGCACAAGCTAAAGACAGACATATTAAAAGCACTTCAGGCATTTTTGTTTTCAACAGGACAAAAAGAAGTCTCTCCAGTGTGGATTACAGTGTTATAAAAAAATAACACCTCTTATATCACAAATAAAGGGTGATAGTTTGTTAATTACCAAACAGTATAAATAAATGCACATAATGAGAATTGCAGAATAAAATGGTTATTTTGCAGTCTGAAATTGTCAACAGGATTTTGGAGGTTATTTTCTCAAGTAATCAATAGCAAACCAAATGTTTTTGTGCCAACTATCATGTGGCAGAAGCAGTACTTTGTGTAATCTTTGCGTTAAGTGGACTTTTTTAGTACTCATTCAGTTTAAAAGTCTCTTCACTATCTTGTCCTCTCTCTAAAAAGCTTTAAAACAAGCAGTGAAAACATAAAGTCTATTATTTTTTCATGCAATTAAGGCAGTCACCTTGCTAGGGTGTACATCCAAAAATCTAAATTTTAATGCTTACCTTAATCCTTGGGTTGAAGGGTCAGAATTGAGTGGGACATGTAAAAAGCAGCAGCGATCAAAAATGGATGCAGTTTAGCCACACCATCACGTCACAAAACTTGAGCTCAAGGTGGTCCTTTGGAACACTCTGATCTTGTGAGAGATTTCAAGGTGCACACACAGAGACTTGCATGGCGTGAGGGAGGCTGGGACCATTCTGACCCTGCTGAAGGTGGGTCCATTCCAGTGCCACGCCTGCAAACAAACTTAACTGCAGAGGGGCTTGTGTCCATGGTGGACATTTTTCATTGCCATAAGAAGAATGCCCAACTTGAAAAAGAGTAAAAAATTACGGATAACATGCAAGGTAAAAGCCATTCATGAAGAATCAGTGGATGCTTGATACTGGGGTTCTATCTGTGTCCCATCTAAACCAGCAGGAGAGCTGTAATTGGGATATAAAAGAAAGAGAAAAAGTTATGACAACTGTGTAAGTGAAAGAAAGCAAAAAAGAAAAAATTATTATGTCAGAAACTCTCGCTTTAATAAGAATGTGCAAAGTTTTGGAAACAGAATTGGGCTTCTGGCAGGGCAGCCAGCAGGCTGAATTTAAATGTTAAGTTTGATCTGTGGTGCAGAAAGCATTTGGTAATAAAGGTTAGATACAATTTTTTGCAGCAACTATCACATGGTGTGATTTATTTCCTAATTAGTTTACAACCCTGTAGCTAGTCCATCTTACAAACAATTAGCTGTGAGATTTTCCTAGCCTAGCATTTGATATGAGGACAATAATTTCTCTCTTTTCTTGCTCCTGTTCTCTTCCTTTCTTCCCCCTCCTGTTTGCAGCTTAAGAACAAAACCTAAAAGGTAAAAACATCCCAAGTTCTTGAATGGCATTAAAGAACACAAATTACCAAATAGCAGCCCTGTTCTCCAAAGCAGGTTAGCACTATTATTTCTCAGGTTACAATATTTGTGATTGGTGCACATTATTGCAAGTACATTTTGTGCAGATATAAAATTTATAGGGCTAATAATGGAAAATATCTGATTCACTACTTTGTGTGGGTCTGAGAGACATGAAGAACAGCATTATATTCTTTAAGCTTAATTTTTTCTATTCCACTGTTCTATCATCAATAGTACACTGACATTTCAAAATCACATCGTCTACATTTTAGTGGTATTGTACTGTATGTGTTGTACAACAGCTGTTTGGCATTATTTAAAGGGAGAAACATTTCTGCAAACACAAATAAGACATCACAAAATAAACTTTCAGAAGCAATTGCTTTAGGCTGAAACCTGACACGGGGAAATAAACTTACCCACAGTAAAACAAATTTAGTAGGCATTTCACTCAGGATAAATTTACCCTTATGTTTTAAGATGTGAGCAAGAGTTACTGTAACTTAAAAATTAAATACAGCCCTTGACAGAATATACAAAAGTGAGAATACAGATGCTTTGTGACGACCTCTTTTGCCAAAGCACGCTCAAGAGGGAATAGGCACTACCTGTGATGTGCCAACTGCTGATGCTCTCAGCAAAGACTAAGTACAAAGCAGTCATAACCTTCCACAGTCAAGGCCACAGTTTAATTTCTGTTCAGAACTGACTGGCTTCATCAGAAGTACACACTATCAAGTGCCTTAAAAATATATTGTTCTGATCAAGAGGTAAAAATGAATTGTTAGAAGAGAATTAACAAAATCATGAAACGAGAACGGCTTTTAAAGCTATTGATAATTATTCAAATATATTTTGGGACAGAGATAAAAATAAAACTTGGGCACAGTTGCTGATGGTATTTTGTAATTAGAGTTTCTTCATCTTCACTAGGAGACTTTTCCTAATACATCCTGAGGAATCATTTGCAGGTTTATCTTGTAAAATCCCATTAACAATACACTCCCAGCCTGTGATCAAAGTTCATTATTATTAGGTGCAAACCATGTTTTGTGAGTCAGGATTGGTTACAATACAGAAATTCCAAGTTTGAACTAGTCCTCCTGCATGTTGGCTATTACCAATAACTATACCAAAAATGTTATGACTACAGCTGATATTGAAATAAAGAAAAACAGCTTGTGGGTTCTCTAATTAATGGACTCATTTTGTGTTGATTCACTGATATTTACATTGCAACTCATTGTGCACCTCTTATTTGCAGAAAGTTCTTAAGAAAATAGTTCCCTCATCTTTAAGCATAAATAGCAGAGTATATGGATTTTGTGTGTGTGTATATATACACACACACAGACAGGCATTGCAGTGGTCAAATATTTATCAGAAATCTTTAAGAAAATGCTTTCTTTTAGTGACTACTGTGTTGAAAAGATAGATGAGCCAATACAGCTTGACAGATGGGAACTTTCATTTTAACTTGAGCTAAAATACACCTTTAGATTCCTTAATTAGTTCTTTATACTCAGCAAAATATTTTAAGTTACAAATGGCCAGTAAAATCACAATTCCTACTACATGATACACTGTGACATCTCCCTTGGAGTTCTGCAATCTGCAATGTCACTAACCTCTAAATAAGGTGTTTAATCTGATTAGGGGCAGATTAAGAAAACACTGACATGACAGAATTAGTCCAGCCTCTTAATTATCCATGGATTATGGCATTTGTCTTTCCAAAGTAGTATTATAAGTGAAAGTGGATGTATTAAGGAAACGGGTAACCTCTAAGCAAAGCAAAGTTGCACTGCACAGTATTATCTCCTCCATGTAGAGTTCTGTGACACTAAAATAATGCTACTAGCACAATCAAATCACTGGTAACCAAAAGAAAAGCACATACAGTTAAACTAGGAATTGAAGCAGATCTTGGAGGAAGAAGCAGCACACAAACCTGAACGGCAGAGAAGTGACCTTAAGAGGCAATTATAACAAGAGTGAGGCTTATCACAACTTTTCCTCTAATTCTCTCTGTCTTCTCCTACCCATCCTCTGTCCCCAAGAGAAATGATAGCAATATGCAGTTATTTTTTACCATTCTTCAAATCGATTATCATGTACCTCCTTTTCAGGTGAAAACCCAAACAGAACATTCTTTGTCTCAAGCAGAAGTTAATCACAGAAAATTGAACATTTAAAGTGGAAAGAATACTGTGCTATAAATAAGGCTTGTTAAACTGAAGCTCAGATTATCTCCCAGCTGGCAAAAGGGTCATATTTGTATAGTCCATAGTGCATGATTAAATGAAAGTCTGAAAAGGATAATTCATCTATAAGGGGAGAATTCTTATTCCTGTTCTACTTAGCAAAGTCAGAACATAAGGATTCCAACAGTATGACCTTTACTTACTTAAACTAGTGAAAAACACAAAGTTAGGCCTTTTAAAATAACAAACATATCATTATAAGTTGTGCTGTGGAGAAAAATCAGGGTCTGTAACTCTAGTTTTGCTTGGCCCAAGTATGCTCTCTTTTTTTAGCTGCTCATAAATGTGTACTGGCAAGTGCTTATCTTTTGCAGACTGAAAATCAAAAAGACAATTTTTACCCTGAAATAAAAATAAATCATATGTTCTGTTCCAGATTTGACAGCCTCCTCTATAAGGAGACATAGAAAATTGAGAGTTGTTTTAGCCACATCCCACGAATCATCTTGCTTGCTCAAATGTCAAGCTGTATTTTACATGAGTCACTGACTATCTGGATTTCTTTGGTGATTGTTTTTCTCCAGCTGAATTTGTATACAAAGTCCATGTGCTTTTTGTCCTACTACATGAGAAGCCTTTCCCCTCTCAGGCAAACTCTGTGGGAAAAATTAGTTTAAAAATAAAAATCAAACAAACAACTGAAAAAAAAAACCCACACAAACACTGCAAAGTAGCAAACTTGAGAAAGAATTGCCTCATTTATAATTACTGACACATGGTAGCTGCATACTGAGTTGGATACCAGATACCCCAGTGACACCACTCATACACGGAGCTGGAAGACATCCACTTTTCCTCAATAAGTGAGAAAAGCACAACCCAAGCTTGTACTGTTTTTACATTTCCTGAGTCTCTTGGCTAGTCTGATCCTTCTTGGCACCTTGATGTTGGCAAGACACCTATAGTCTGTGTACTTCAGGAGCTGAAAAACTTGAGCTAACGTGAAGTCAGCGCCCCCATTCCTTAACCCGGTTACACAGTGACACAGGAGTGGGAGGGCTCAGCACCAGACTGTCTCCTTTTGGGACACTGTCAACTGGTACAGTTTATCACAGTGGCTATGACATGGCCAAAGCTGGTGTGTAGCCAGCCAGATAATTAGGCAGCTCCCTGGGAAGCCCACACTCCTGCTTTTGCTGTTCCTGATGGAACACAGGTATAGCACAAAATGCAGGTTCATGTTTTCCATGCTGTTTGAATATAGTTATTGGCAACATTTAAAACCTGTGCCTATTTCTAGCTTGTCAGTAAAGCTTAAAAAAATGATATAGTCACCTCAGGAGAATACTTTCATTGTGCTATCTCCTGGACCAAGCAGTTTCAGCTCATTGAGATTCCAGTAATTAAATGCTTGAGCAACTTGTGCAACTCCAGATGGGAATGCACGGATACACAATCAAATACAAAGTGAGCAAGGAAAATACTGCTCCAACTTCTGCTCTTTCCCATCTGATAGTCAGTTTGGTCATTCTTTACTGCCCACTTGAGATAGTTACTTTTAGAGAGGGAACACTGATGAATCACCTTTACGTCTGGCAATATGGTTGGAATAGATCAGACAGATAGTCATTTTTTTTGCTTCAGCAAACTTAATCCACAGTCCAGGAAAATACTGCTGAAGTTACAGGGGCATAAGACAAAGCTTTTGGATTCTCCCATGAGTTGGAGTCTGTGGATTATTTGCCACAGAAGGATACATCTTGGCACCGTCACCTTATTTAAACTTTGAAAAGCAAGGCTGAATGTATATTTTCACAAACCCTTTAAAGGCTTAAATGTGTTTCTAAGACAGAAAGAGAGAGAAGAGAAAAAGAGAACATGATAATTTTAAGAATTAGTTTTTTTCAGTACACTTTTAATTTTCAGGTGTTTCAAAATGTAACTTCCCTTTTTTTTTTTCCCCATTCAAATCTTGAGACATACCACCAGAAACAAACATTGCTAGAAAATTCTTACAAAGGGTGTTATATTTTGGACAAGAACCTTAAACATATCTTCCTCGAGCTTGGATACCAAAGGCCACATTTAGGCACTTGTTTGCTTTGAAGTGTGATGAACAAGCAGCCTCTCAATACAGTCTGTTGAAGGTGCCTTGCACCAAAGCAAAGCAGACAGATGCCTAATTACAGCCTAGGGAGCTCTTCTTTAGGTTACTTCTTTAGCAATTCTTGGCCTTTATCCATCCCTACATGGGTTAGAAATCTAGTCCTTTTCTATATTAGTTTGGAAACAGTCACTCTTTCTCTTCCCATTTTTCCTTCCAAGATTAATACATACATATGCCATTAAGTAAAGCAAATTTTCTTTTAACAAAATTATATATATGCTGTAGTAAAATAATACATAGTACATATATAATATTAATATTAGGTATGATTAGGGTTATGTGCACACTACAGCAGAATATGTCAAGACAAGTCCTCCTTTTCTCATAGAGATTGTTACAGCTAAAATTCTTTTAAAGGAATTAAAAAAAAAAAAAAAGGAAATTACAAAATATGCTTTCCCATATCCCAGTGTTCCCAACCATCAGTCCTGAGACACATGTAGACATGACAAATTTAGCCTCTGCGACCAATCTATCCTTGGTAATGATTAACAAATGCCTGCTGATCTAACATTCAGTAAATACCAAGAGCACAGTTTTTTGTACTGCTCATTTTTTCCCCGTTTCCCAGGTGAAGTATTGTTTCACTGGAAAGTAATGTTTTAGTTAATTTGGTAATCTGTGTCACTCTGTCCCCAGCTCTCCACTGAGTCTGGCATGAATGTAGGAGGAGTTCCAGTGTGTATTTGCAGTTACACCAGAAATGTTTTGGTAAGGCAGCTTTAAATTGATCCTTACAATACTTATGCTGAGTCACTCAGATCTGGCTATAACATGCAGATTTTTAAAGACTAAAGATGAATGCAGATGCCCCAAGTTTAACATTTGTCAGTGCCCTCGTCCTTTCCGAACTCATTTGTGTGCAGGCAACCCACAGAAATATGTGACAATGTTCACTCCAATTTAAGCTTAGCAAAAAAAACCAAAAACACATTCAAAACATACACTGAGAATATCTACTACTTAGCATATATCAGCATTGCTTCTTGACACTGTTATCTAATTGTTCACCACAGAAGCCATCTCTACAATCTGCTTGCTATCACCATGTTTAACTTTCCAATTCACTCTTTTCTCCAAGTAGAAAATATGTTTGCTTACAAAGCACTGTAAGTCCCAAACAGATGACCCGGGGCCTCAATGACAATGAAGTTCCATTATAAAGCCCCATCTCCTAATGATTTATCAGCCAACAAAGACACCTCCTAATGATAATTTCCTATTCCTCAGTAAGCCCTGTGTTTCAGGGCTGTTTTACATAACTAGGTAAATGACACTGGCTGTATCACCTGTGTCTGTCTCATGGGGGGAGAAATGTCTTCCTCTTACAAAAGAACTATTCACTTTCATTTGCTGCATCATATTTATTTGTGGTTCTGATAATTAATTCTCTTTATTTTATAGTTCCTGCCAATTTTTATCCTCATGGAAATCTGATTTACTTGTTTATATTAACTAGGATTGCTCTGGAGCTCTTTTAAAAAGTTTTTGTCATACTTACCACTTTCTTACCTTGGGTACCCAGGATGATACAAAGAATATATTGCAAACCACAGTTAGCAGTTCACCAGTTTCATATTCATGGGTGAATGACACCTGGCCCCGGTAATTCATTCCTATTCATTTTTTAAATTTGTTTTAAAACCTTTTTAGTGAGGTTTCATCTCAAGACAGTTTCTTTCTCCATCCCCTGTAATGAGAGGCTCCTCATTCTGTGGAGCTCCTGATCTGTGACACAAGCTACCTTGAGCTGTGACAAGTATATTATCTACACATGAAGTAGAGGTTTCTAACTCAGCAGGAGCTGGGAGCTGCTGTCTCCCTGAGGCCACCTGGAAATATCCTGCCTTTGTGGTGGGTTGACTGTGGCCAGCAGCAAAGCCTCCAACCAGTCATTCACTGCTTTCCACACCTCCAGTGGGATGGGGGAAGAAGTCCAAGAACAAATGCTGAATACTCATAGGTTGAGACAAAGACACTTTCAGAAGTAAAGCCTCCCAGAGGCTGCCATGGAGAAAATCAACTCCATCCCAACCAGGCTTGGCCCAGTTTTGTAAATTCAACACAGACCACCAAATAGGCACTCTCTTCATTGTCACTGTTGGGCAGTGAGACTTGGGGGGTCTGTCTGTGAGTCCTTGTCCCCCAGAGCAGGCACAGAACTCTGGGGGTACCAAAATGAAACAAAGCCGGCTGTTCATGGTGACATGGAGCAGGCAGCCCCCGGCAGGAAAACTGAGGCTTCCTCCTTTCTTCCTCCTTTTTTTTTTTTTTCCTCACTAACTAGGAAAACCAAGAGGTAAAAAACCCCATAAAATTGTGTAGTCCTCTTGTGCTTGGTCCTGAGGACCAAAGGAATAAGCAGCAGGAACTCTGAGCCTCCACCTTACACAGAGACAATGCACATGTTTGTTCTGGTGACAGCATCTCATTTCACTTCTATGGGAACTCAGGCAGAGCAGGAGCCAGTGTTCTTTCCAGAAACATGCCACTGCAGAGGGGATAAGAGTGGAATCAGCAGCAAGATACAAACTTCCACCTCTCACTGTGTTCAGTATCATATTCTCACCCCACATATTCATGGATTGACAAGGACTAGTTTTTATGCTGATTATTTGGTCATTCATGACTCCTATCAAAAAAAGTACCAACAAACAATAAAAGCAGAATCCAAGCACTATTTCAGCAAATAAATTAAGAAATATAACACATTTCTCGCACTGCTTATTGTTAACCCTCTCCCCTTGTGGCAGGGAAAAATCCAGCTTTCAAAATTGTGATGCATGCATGTTGCCAATATAACGATCTAACATGCAAAAAAGAGGCCAGGAAATGATTTAAAATGCCATAAACTTCTTCAGAACAGGTTTCCTGCTGCTATGCCTTTCTCCCTGAAGTGCTCCCCATGCTCATTCTGAAATATTCATTGCCCTAATGATTTCTTCAGGCACTGCTCCTGTACATAAAGATTAGTTCCTCCTATCAGGAAAGAAGCAATTCCAAGGGAACTGTTATAGAAGAAATCCACAGGATCCAAAAATATATGCAAAAGATGTGTGCTTTTCTTCCTTTGCACCTAAGGAGTTGATTTTAACCTTTATTTTCAGATGTCAAGCTGTACTGTTATCCATGTGTTTACAAGCAGAAAAACCTATTTCTGACTTCTTTCTTTTTGTTTTCTAGAGCTGTTATACATCTCTATTTTACCCATGATCTTCCTTATTTCAAGCACCTGTGCTGTGCCCTGGCAACACTGCAGGGCAAGACACCCTGGAATTCACAGGATCATCCATTCTCTGGACACTTCTGCAGCTCTCAAAGCAATTAAAACCCTGTTTCATCTGTCAAACTGAACCCTTTCTCCTCCCCGCTCAACATTTGCTTGCAAGCTCCCTGTGTTTTTAGGAAGCCAGTCCTTAACTCCTGACACCTTTAATACATGGTGGCTGATTTTGAGTCTAGCTTACTAGGAAAGAGAATTTGTGGTCACTCTAGCAATGGAAACAGAGGAGTCAAAGTGTCCAGTCAACTGCTCCACAAGAAGGTGCTGGAGGAGGGTGAGCCTCGGCTCAAGGCTGTTCAGTTGTGCACCTTGAAGCCTGTTTCTACAGTGGAAACTTTTCAGCTAAAGAGAATTTTCTACTCTATGCCCACCTGCTCAGACTTCTGCACACTAAATTTACTGAAATGAAAACAAACAAGCATTTTATAAAACACATAAATCATTAGGGTCTAGTTCAAGCAATGACAAAGCTCCTCAGTGGGATGAGCTCCTGAGTGCTGTAGAAAGCATGAAGAGTGCAAGAGTAATATTTGGTAAATGGTCGGTCCAGGATGACTTTTGAATGGAAAACCACTTGGTGAGCAGCATGATTGTACTCACACAGAAGAGAAAGAGTGATGAGCTAAAGCAGAGCCACAAACACCAGCACCAGACATCTTGCTCACAGGTGTTTCAGTGGCACAGTAACAAATCTGGGAATTGGTCTGCTCCGTGCATTTCACAAGCACTACAAATAGCTTATGATGGAAGGAATACAGCGCAGATATCTAATGCCAGGAGCCAGCTCCCAAGCAGGCACATTTAAATAATCTTTTCTTCCATATGTTTGGTGAGACAAGGGGATGGATATTCACCTCTTCCCACCGTTTCTCCAGGGTTATGCTTCATATCATTAGTAGTCTTTTGAACACCTAATTAAAAACCACAAATCTCTGAAGTTCCGTACAGGACCAGGGAGCTCATTTAGCTATTCTCAACAAATAGAAATATGAAGTATAAGAAGAAAGCTAAACAAACACTGATTTCATATCAAAAGATTACAGTGTATGCAAAATAAATTGAAAAGTCTATGAAGAAAAATAATAGGCAGGTATAAACCAAAAAAAAAAAAAAAACAAAACACCAAAACCCTGGAAATTACTAACACCCTCTTCCACCCTCGACTGAGCAGGTTAATTCCATGAAAATGTTAATTAGTTAAAAGTCAAATTCCTGCTGAAAATACAGATATTAAATATTTGATCAATCATTGTTTTTTGATAAAATTATATTGACCACAAATGAACCCAGTAATTTGAAAATATATTTCACTTTTTTTTGCTATATTAACAAAGTTAATTTTAAACCCTTAATTTTAGAAGACAATAACCAAGTTTACATCCCTAGGTAAAAATCAGAAACAAAACCTGTAACCAACATGAAACAAAGAAAAAGATCTAACTATTGTATATCAGGAAGAGAGAAAAAAACCATTCAGTTAGAAAGTAGACCCTTATTAACCATAGACAGAAAAATCAGAAGTAGTGGTAAATAAATATACTCCTCTCAATTTTCAATCGTAACTGGTACAAAGCAAGAGGAGGTTTCCACATGTAATAAAATATTATGGTAAGAACACCAAGTTTAATACAGGGATGGAAAAAATCATTAATATAATGAGAGAATATGATACAGCAGCTGTATCTGTTTTAAAAATACTATGCTTTAACCTTACTGGAGTCGGTGTTTTCAAGGAAATTGAAGAATTTCTGAAAAGTTTTGAAGAGTTCATCCTGCAAACAAGGAACCTTGGCTTGAATCAAAGATGTGAGTCAATACGAAAAAGTTTTAAAGGATGTAAAAAGCCAAGATCAAATTTTGAAATTAGAAAAGGTTTCTGACAAAGAGATTGCTGGGGGTACTAAACAAACACTGTCTTGATTCAAACCTTACACAAAAAATAAAAGCCAGTTCCCTCAAGATTCTATGATATCAAACCCAGAAAATTTAATGCTAGTCATGAGACGTGGTTCTTATTTAAAGATACAGTTCTGTTATCTCTTTCTGGGCATGATAAAATGCCTAGTTTAGATGACAATGCCATCAATGGAATATAACAACATTTCCTAAATGCATTTAACCTCTTTCTAGCTTCTTCTTGGCAAGATTTTTAACAAAAAAATCAACAAGGCACAATAAGTGGAATAAGAGCTGAATCACTGGCAGATCTCTAAAAATCATAATTGGTTATACAGTGTAAACTCATTATTAGCAAAGTTTAGCAAGGATAAATCTATCCTCCAAAATTATTGAATAATTTTATCAGCAGTCTAGGTGATGCCTAGTGATGTCTGCAGAAAGCATGAAGGTTACAATATAACAATAATACCCCCCCTCCAGTTTTCTACCACAGAAAGGCATGAACTGAGTTCTTAGGATGTTATTAAAACAACAGCGTGTATTAATAAGGTAAAACACAAGGAAATACACTTGGTAATAAAGAATGAAGTGGGATTTTAGTAGAGTTTTAAGAAGATCCCCAAAATAACTGAGAAAGACGTACCACAAATTCAATCTAGTTTGTTTATTACGGAGAAGAATAAAGATAAACCTTTCCAGAGTATGTCCCTTAAGTGCATCCGTTTGCTCCAGAAATCTTGCACCAAAGAAAGTCTGTTGAGCCTTTTTTTTTTTTCCATCCACAACATGCACTCCCTGCACATGCCTCAGATTTTTATGCATGTGGTAGCTGTCATGACTTTCTGCACATAGCTCATAATCCAATTTCATCATGTCTGAAACCCTCCATTCAGAATGAGCCTGACACGTGCCTGGAAATCCTGGCCAAAAGAACAAGTTCTCAAAACTGACAGGACAAGACTTCCAGGTGGAAAAAAGAGTATACAACTGGAGAAAAACAAAATGAAAATCAATACCTGGCTTCCTCACACCCAAGAAGCTGTAGAACCTGGGAGGCACAGAGAAGTGAAACAACATTAGGAAGGTGGTTTTGCCTCTGAGGACAAGACGTCTACAGGTGGTGGGAGGTTCCACCATTTGGTGCCTGTGCCCCAAGGTGAGATTTTAGTAGAGTTCTATGAAGATCCCCAAAATAACTGAGAAAGGCATGCCATAAATTCAGTCTGGTTTGTTTACTATGGAGAAGAAGAAGGATAACCCTTTCCAGATTGTGGAGAGTACCTATACTTTAAGGTAACCTGAATATCTGCAGTATTAGAATTCACCCACAATACCTGCGGTGAAATAGCTAAAAATATAGTAAATTTAGCATCCAAATAAGGAGCAGTTTCCATGTATTGAGAGCTAATAACAATTTAGCCTGAGAGACACCAGACTCACTCCTGCTTGGAGTATTTAAAATAAAGTTTAATATACTTTAATACATATTTGAAGATGAGATGGTTGTGTGGTACGTGTATAAGGAAGCTCAGGCTGCTGACAACGTTATCGGATTAAATAATTCAACTAGCATGTAATATGAACCATGCAGTATCACAGAACCAAACTCAGAACTTTCCTGATAAAAGGCTGTCATTTCAGTAATCACTTCTTTGCTGTGTCCTTAATGTTTGAAGCATTCTGTGGCAGAAAGGAATCTAAGGCAACCCTCAACTGAGTGGTAAAGGCACATTTCAATTACCCCAGTAGATCTGGCAGCACTGAGGGTTGTTAACCATTTTCATGACCACGGTATTACAAAATCAAAACCTCTCATAGCTGAC
Source organism: Empidonax traillii (assembly GCF_003031625.1). Lineage (NCBI taxonomy): Eukaryota > Metazoa > Chordata > Aves > Passeriformes > Tyrannidae > Empidonax > Empidonax traillii. Next base: position 28,822 of record NW_020956285.1, on the reverse strand, counting down.
AAGTAAAAAGAGTGACTGGTAATAAACCATGGCACTGCTCAAAATGATGAGCTGGTTCTTCCATTGCCATAAATCAACATCATTTCATTGGCAAATGAAGTCTTATAGATTTATGCCAGGTAAGGGTCTGACTAGCAGTTTGTATTCTGAAATGTGGAGAAAACATTTTTCTCGGTTTCACTGTGTCTCATTCGTCATAAAAACACAGTAAAACTTTCAGGAAGATTATTTAATACATTGTCAAAGTGAATGCATCTCTGTAAATCAGAGTCAGCACGGCTATGTCTCAGGTGATACTAGTGTTGCTAAGGTAACTACTAATTTCCACCCTAGGGTAAATAGTTACATAAAGCTGACAGCTTATTCAATTTCATGTGTTAGACTCTGGGGCAGAGCATGTCTTTTATTTCCTCCTGTGATATTGACCCTGGTTCGCTTGTGCACCCTCTTGGCTGCTTAAAATCCTTTATCCTTTAACCTGTATTGCCTGCCAAAAAAGGTATCAAGGTAACAGCCAGCAAACCTGCTCCCTCTGGTCTGACACTTCCTCATATCCTTTGCTTTTTATTTCGTGTCAGATTATGAGTCAAATTCTCGACTCACACACTGAAGCTTTAGAAACAGCATCTCTAAGATATTGTGTAGCTGTGTTTTAATTGAAGCAATAGGCTCCTAACAACTCGGTTTTCCCACTTAACTCTGATAAGTAAAGCTACTTGTTTTTCCTTTGACACTTGTTGTGCTCTGGTGGGCAGCTGTTAGTATCTTGTTGAAAAAAGCACACAGCAGTACTTGTGTGTTTATTGGAACTCCTCTATTGCTTCAAATGTAAAGTGTTCAGTGGCAACAGCAGCTTAAACTCTTCCTTCTCCTCTCTTATGGTGCACTTTGCTTTCTACTCTGCTGGCACTATCGTTTTCCAGTCTGTGCTACATTTCTGATTAGGATTCTCTCTTAAAAATGATAAAACCTTCCCCAACTGCTTTTTTTATTGGTCCAAATCAATTCCTTGATGGGGTTGAAAGAATGGCCCTATAAACAGGCATCCTAATAAAGCTGAGGATGGCATGGCAACAGGAAAATGGGGACATAAGGGGACAAGGAAAATCAAACCTAGCATTTGAGTTTTACTACACTTACACTGAGGTATCCCCAAACCCACAATACATATTTTTGAATTCCACATTACCATTTTCTTCCTCGCTTCAGAAGATGCTGGACTACAGCTTTCATATTTAGGTCTTGCCTCAGCTTTTGATTACACGGCCTGAATATGCCTAGAACACATATTCAAAATGTGCTATTCTGATATAATGCATCTGCAGCTAAATTCAGGCATACCCTTTAAATTACACAGAATGGCATCAGTTCACACCAGCAGGGAAACTGACTTAAGAAGATGCAACTTAGTAGGGCAACCACCACCTGCACACCTGTCAGGCCTGCTCAAAGAAATGCTGAATAGTCACTGGCCTATAGCTGCTACATGAAATTACTTTTGGATACAATCAGTTTATGCTATAAGAGGTTTAATCTCACTTGGAAATGCAGTGTAAAGGGAAAAAAAAAAAACTAAAAAAAAAAACAACCAACCAACCACACAAACAAACACCAAAAAAATCCAAGCCCGAGTTTACAAGAAAAAAACTTCAAGTCATTGGCAAAAAATAAATTTCTGAAATACTGATAAACTTGCGCATGCCGTGACTGACAGGAAAAACCAAAAGCTTCTTTTTTTGCTTATGTTAGTGGGAAATGAAACAAAACTAGATAATTTTCTAGGTATGGAATTAAGCTGACCTAAATTCCTGAATTTCATACCTATTTTTAACATGCTTGCACGACAGAGGCTTGTACTAATTATTTGTCTGCTCACATCTATACACTCATCACTTTCATGCTGCTTATTTAGAGAGCAAAAGACATAGGGTGTGTACTAAAAGATATGGCTTCAACAGCTTGTCAGGTGCCTTGTTTTCCACTGAAACAGGGAACTAATGATTGCCTCACACCAAAGATGTAATCCCATAAACACTAAATTGCAACAGTGGGAACGCGAGATTGAAAAACTTTTTCATGAGATTCAGGAAAATGTTTTAAGTTCTAAATCAGAAAATTATTGCTTTTGGGAGATGCGGATCCCCAGTTCCAACCTCACACGCGGCATCGGTGATTGAATGCAACATCTTTATATTTGTGAGGAAATATCACGGACCCTCTCAAGGAAAAGCAGCCCAGCAAACTGCCTTTGGTTTGTTTACCAAGAGTGGCTGAGGTGTGTGGATCAAAGCTCCTGGGAGGTGTGAGGAATGCCAGTGTTTATTTGCTCAACCCCACTGCCCTCTCGAGTCTTCCCTCGAATGGTTGTTTTCTGAGCCTGTTTAGTCTTTGAATTCTGAACCAATATTAGAGATGATTTTATTAGGCAGACGGATGCCCTTAACGAACCAGACTGGAAGCATCACTCCCTTTGACGTAAATTTATGGAGCAGTTGTCAGATGTAATGACTTCCAGTCATCCCCACGTCGAATCTGAGGCTGTGAATTGTGTAATAATAAACTCAGTGTTACATTACCTGTTTCCTGAGCCATAGAGTGTCCTGCATCCATCTGGGAAAGAAGAGATCTCAATAATCCTAACAAAAATGTTAGAAAATTAAGATCTGCTTTTCAATGCCCATATAATGTGTACAGACTGAAAGATCAGTTAAGTTTCCTGCCATCATGCCTGACTTTTAACAGCAAACTTTCAACATAAATCCTCCTTCTTTACTTATTTTTGTGATTATCACAGTTAAAACATCCCTTTAAAACCAAACCCAACAAAATCCCAAAGGTTTAGAGCATTGATTTTCATCTCTGCGAAGCGAGTAGAATCAAGGCAAGACATGGCAGAAACAAGTCTTTAAAAAAAAAAAAAAGTCATTTATGCATTTCTTAGGCTTAAGGTCATACTGCCAGAAAGAAAACGGATACAGGTGTTTGCTTCATGTGCTGACTTGTCTCAAAAATTATTCAAATAAATAGATCTTTTTTTGAAGGAAAAAAATTAAAAATAATGTATTTCACTCTAACTTAATTTTATAGTACCAGTTAGTGTATATACAGCCAAAGACTTTATGCAGTATTGACCTATATACTGTAGCATTGGTATAAACAAGAAATTTTTATTAATGTAGCATCTAAATTAACTTATTTTGCAACTGCACATTGATATTCATGTCTCGTGGCACACCCTAAAGAGTGATGCTAAGGGACAAATCACCATAAATTCACATTATTGCAAAATTATCATCTGTTAGCTCCCTGTCTGGTTTTCCTTCAGAGCCTGGGAAAAAAAAAACTTACATATGTTAACCCCAAGTGGATAATATTAATGCACAAACTTATATAAAACCACACTGCCAAGTGCACACTGCTAACAATCAGCAGGGCAGCTTCATCCCTCAGAGAGTCAAGGAGATGGTTAACCAGACTAAGAGCAGGAGGTAATGCTTGGTCTGCATGTCCATACAGAATACAGAAATTAATGGTGATAGTAATAGCAATCAAGATACCAAACCCCAAATCACTCCTCAGCACAGCATGAAGTAGGTCTGTACTAGCATATTTTGGCTGCTGAAGATGTGCTTACCTGCCAGAACATTCTCCATACATCTACATTTCAATTACGTGCACTGGTTTGAGAACTGGTGTCACAAGAGTTAAAAGAGGAAGAAACAAGTGCTCTCACACACAGCGAGGTAAAGGAAATCCTATCAAAATCACAATGAGTATGTCCCAGCATGAAACAAAATTTTCAGCATAATTAAAAAGACATCCTAAATTCTTTGAAATTATTCCAGTTTTTCCCCTGTCCTGAGGATGAGCATGGTTTTACTAACACCTAGAACAGGTTTTAAAACTCTTTCTTACACCTGACAAGGAAACCTTCATCAGCGATATGAATAGCATAGAGGAGATCAGCATCAAGCTCTTCAGAAGATGCCTGAAATAGTCAGATGTAAGAAACTGTCTATATCTGATCAAAGTCAGCGTGACTACATATTGATTAACTACTACATAGCACAAGAGTTGCTCCAATGTATTTTTAGAGGTAACTGTGACCCTTACAAGAAAGTATTTGAAAACATTTGCTAATATTCCAGGACAGAAGATTTGAGAAGTTTCAACAACAGGAGTCACTCATAAACTTGTGCCATTTTCAGCCAGTGAATGAGTTAGTGATAGTTCCTATCCAAGTCCTTCCAAACGTCCAGATTCTATTTTATCTGCAGGACACAAATTAGGGTGAGCTCCATCCTCAGTTATGCTGCAAATAAAGCTAAGCTATGTGTGCTGCTTTGCTACAATTTGTTTTTCAGAGGTTGAAAGTGTAGTGTCAAAAGACACTACAATGTTTTTTGGAGGACAGTAGTTGTGCTGGTTCCTGGCCTACATTCACAAAGGCTAATTGACACCTCCCCTATGTCTGTATCAAGCAATTATATCTTTTCTTCTACTCTTTTTTTTTTTTTTTTTAATTGGTAAATGATAGACTTGACTGTCTAACAGGCCTTTTCTGACATTATAAACTTGGATCCTAGAATTCTGTGATCACCAGTCTCCTCTTCCCAGTATTATTAATTATGTCATGTTGGAAAGACTTTGTAATCCATCTGTATCCAACTCCCATCTCAATGAAGGGATAATTTAAATGTAGTATTTTCTGGAAACGGAAAATCCAAAACTCTCTGGGCAACGAGGTCCACTGTTTAACCATTCTCACAGTGAGGAATTTTTTATCTTAGATCTAATTACGATTTTCCTTCCTGCAGCCTCTGTTCATTGCCTCTTGCCCTTTTGCTGTGAAACTCTGACAGAAGTCTAGCTCCATCTTCTCTATAAATCCTTTTTAAGAAGTTGAAAGTGACATTTAGATCTTCCCCTAGCCTTATGTTCTTCAGTCTGCCACTATTGAGCTCCATGACATTTCTGTCAGCCCGTTTCTCGAGGTTATTGAACTATCTCTGGATGACAGTCCTTCCCTCCAACTTACTCGTTGGTCCCTGCACTGGTGTCATCTGCAATCTCAATGAGGATTTATCATCGTTCCCACCACTCCACTCATTAATAGAGACATTAATCAGCATTTGCCCCTGTATCATCTGCTGAGGAATGCCACTAATAATCACATGCCAGTTGGACTCCACGCCACTGATCATAATCTTTTGGCAGCACAGCAAGTTTTCCATCTGTCCAGCCTATTTTTACCACTTTGGCTACGGAAATACTACTATGGGAGACCACGGCCAAGGCTCTGTTGCCATCAGAATAAACAACATCCTCTGCTCTCCTCTCATCCACCAAGCCAGTCATCTCATCCCTGAAGGCAATTTTCCCATAGTGAATGCAAAGTAACCACTACAATCACCATTCTGGGGTTTTTTCTGTGTGTCCCTATAAACAGCAAATCAATAGAATTTGCTCCATAACCTTATTCAGGGACATAGGTGGACTCACTGCCCTATAGTTCTCAGAATCCTTCCCCTTGCTTTTAATGTATGTAGATGGATTTGCTGTTTTCTAGTAATTTGGGGCATCCTCAAACGGCTACAGCCTCTCAGAGATAACAGAAAGCAGCCTTGTAGTAAGTTCAGACTGTTCCCTCAGCATCCTTGAACATATCCAGTCCCACAGGCTTGTGCTTCTCCTGTTTACTTAAGCTATCCCTTGCCTGGTCTTCCACTATTAGTCATCTACATTCCCAGAGACACTGGACACTGGATATGTCAGAGGCACGAAAGCCAATCCTGCCACAGTAAACACTGATGCAAAGAAGGCCTATTCTTTGTCACTGCATTGCCTGTGCCAGCTCACTTGTTCCTTCTTTATCTTCTAATATATTGAAGAAGAAACAATTATCTTCTTTGCTAATATATTTAACCAAACAACATATAAACGTTTTTATTGTATTTACACACCAGCTGGGAATGAAACTGAACTGCTGTAGTAAACAAGTTCACTGTTTAATTTTCATTGATATAGTATTTCAACATATGTAATTAATCTTTTTTTAGTATCCCTCATTTACTGCCTGCAGTCTTACCAGATAACCCCTGGCCTCTTGTAATTTAGTAAATATAACCACCTTGACTTTCAAATGTATAGTTTCACTTCACAGATATTTTACCCTTTACATTTACTGTTCAGGCTTCGCTAGAAACAAAAATAAATTGCTCCGAGATTACTTAAACAGAAAGTTCTTAAGCTAAAGAGATCTATCCAGACAGCAAATCAACCACTGGTAAAATAGCAATTTTCTTATTCAGGCAGGCTAGTAATTTAGTGTTTACTGCGAGGCTGGCAATAACAGCTTCATACCAGGCTTTGACCTTAGGTCTCTTTGCCAAGTTTTCTTCAAAGATCTCTAAGGTGAGTTGTTAGGGTCAGAAGGGCGTGCTTATGCATCACCACAGACACAATTACACTGAGTGAAAACAAAAATTCCCTTTTTCTAAAGAATATTAATGTTTCAAAAATCAAGCTTTAAAAACAAAACAAAACAGGAAAACACCATTTGCAATTGCCTCAGGATCTTTAAATGGAAACTTTAAATCGGCATGCTATGACTGTGCTTACAAGGCTGGCTTTAACCCTACCATTTTCCTTTTCCCTACCATACTAGTGCCATTCAGAGTACGCAATAGTACTTTAGAGTACTTTACTCTTCATAACAAGTAGTCAACTTTCTTTACTTCTCCTCAGTGTAAGTCCTTTTGTTCAGGCTTTATTTACTATGCACTCTATAAATGTGCTCTGATTAGCATCACACAAGGACTCTGTGAGGGAGGAAGAAAGAGAAGTGCATTCTCCCTGGCACCTTTCAATCGCTTCAGAATGCAAGTCCTGCAGATACAAACCTTTTCACAGTACATCTTCCAAATTATCCACATAAACAACACTGGAATACATAATCCTCTCCGTATACAACCTTCCCTTCAAAAACGAGTTTATTTCCAGAACAAAAAAACTCCACATTTTAATCTCCGAAAACGGGAGGGTAAGTGGTGGGAGGCAAACAAAAACACAATCCTTTGTGCAACAAGGAAGAGGAAAAAGGCAAAACAAAACGTCAAGTGGCTCCTGAGGAGTTATTTTTTTCGCCAAAACTCAGGTATCCTATCTTGCCATATCTATTTACCCCCTGTGATGCAAGTCGAAATCAATTCCCCATACCTTTGTCTCCTCACCTGGTGTTGGTGTCTCCATGATTTCTTTTGCCTGCTGGTAGCATCAGTCTTCCTCCCTGTAGGTCTGTAATCTCCCTCACACCCACAGGTTGTTGCCATTCTCTTTGTTCAGCTTCCCAAATCTTAGTCCTCTATCCTTCAAAACTGTCATCCTCACAGCACTCAGACCAGTTAGCATCTCTCCTTGGTGCTGTCAGGACTGTAAAAGTTAAGGGAGAAATTTAGTGCATTGGAAGGACAGTTTCCTTCTTTGACAGATGTCCAACCAGGACATCCAACTAGAATTGAGAGAAAAATGACAAAAAAAAAAAAAAAAAAAAAAAAAAAAAAAAAAAAAAAAAAAAAAAAAAAAAAAAAAAAAAAAAAAAAAAAAAAAAAAGATACCTCTTTTCATCTCAACTTTCCACCTAACTATGGCTTCAAAGTCCAGAAACAGAGCTGCAATTTTGGTGAATTTTGTTCATTGCAACCATTTTGCAGACAGTTTTGTAGCCATTTCGAAGTCAACTTGAATTTCCATGCAGTCAACAAAGACAGCACATCAGGTACAAGCCATCAAGTTCTCCTTTCCAGCAAAGGTGGATCTCATGTTTCAAAGCATGAGTTTATTCTCTTCCACGAATTTTAAAGTGAGGAAAAAGAACACAACATTTGCTCCAACCTCACCGTCAAAAAGGCTGAAATCTTCATGTGTGCTTATTTCCAAACCCCTCAGCCTGAAGATGACATGCTAAAAGTTTATATTTGTATTGCATGAGGAGAGAGGAGCGAATAAAGTGCTACAGCTCCTGCCTTAGTCTCACCAGGCAGGTGGGCACATACCACATTTTGGTGGCAACATTTCATGCTCATTCAGCTCCAGCCAGGATGGAAAAACTCTAACTGGATAGAAAAATTTAAGCTGAATGCATAGAAGTAGAAAATAAGATTACAGAAAGGTTGATAAAAAAAAAAATAAAAAATTGCACAATAGTTCAAGAGGATGACAGGCAAGAATGACCATATCACCCATTTGTCCAGATTTCCAATCTACAGACCTAATGTTCTTTGCAATGGTAAATTGCCTATTTTAAGCCAGAGGATCATGTATGTAGAAATCCACTAAGGTCTGCATGTTGCTTACTGTTCAGACAGTTCATTTATTTTCGTGTGTTCTGCTCTGGGGAGCAGGGTCAGACTCTGATACCACTGAAGGGGCAGTTTTGCCACTGACATGAACAAATAAGAGAACTTCCCTAGCTCTAGGCAAAAATTACAAAGTATGGCTCTGTCTGGAATATGTAATTGCCAGGAAAGGAATTAACCCATTGTCTGTGTTTAGATATTGTATAACACATTTTGAGTGCCAGTTTGGCATAAAGAGTGGTAAGCACCACCAGAACGAAAATATTAATATAAAATATTAATTCTAAAGCATATATCCTTAATTTCTTGATCTACTCATAACTACATATATAACATACACAGCTTATCTGTACATATGTAAATTACTTAATAGGTAGCATGCATATATATGTGTCTATGCATTTAAGTTATACATGCTACATGTATACAGTTACAGTCTACAAGGAAAACAAAGCATTTTCTTACATATTAAGATTCTGTCAATTCTGGTCATTATTTTCTCACTCCTTCCTGACCTTTAGATACAAGGTTCCTGTGCAATCTGGGATTCTGCCTCCTTCTTCAAGATTTCAGGGGGTGGGGGGAAATAATGTCTGTTTCTTCAGCTCAAACATCCTGTGGGAAGGAGTTGGGCTACTCGACGTCTTAACTTGTCTTATTGTTGGGGGAGATGGAATCATTCAGTGTGAAACGTAGTGAAAAGCATTGCATTCCCAGGACAAGAAAGTCAGGATGTCTTCTTACTGTCCAGGAGGGAACTAGTGAATGAAATTTCCCTGTGGCCAAAATTACAGATTACAATCAAGGTTAAAATTTGAGCCACATATTTCCAAAGTATATAGTATATATATTTAACCAAAGAGCTGCACTGAGGAGGTCTGAATATGCTACAATAACAGACACCAGCTTTCATGGTGCGATGGATGGAAGTGAATAAATTCCTTTTCTGCTACCTCTGTGTTGCTGGGTCTTTGTCAGTCTCATTAATGCAAATAAAGGCCTCTCACTTTCTGACAATCCATCCTACATGAAGACTGGCCAGTAGAATGATTTTGACTGGGCAAGGGATGTAAAGGTCAGAGGGCTACCAAAAGATGAACAAGTGACTCAGTCACTGGAGGAAAGTGAGAGCAGTTGTAAAAAGCTTTGGGCTAACTCAGTCATTTTGTTTTAAAACAGTCATTTTTTTTTAAAAAGACCCATAAAACATTTTTATACTAAAAAAGGTACATTGAAAGGAACATCTGTTTAAATAAGTACAGCTACATTTCAAGCTCATTCATGATTAAAACAAAGGAGGAATGTTTCCTTTGATGTATATTTTGAGATATTTATTTTCCCAGACCTGTGCATAGAAGGTGATTAACTCCATTTTTATAATGTAGGGCAAATATTGACTTGTTCACTTGTTACTTAAAATGTGATGCCTGTCTGACATTTCATTTCTCCTCTGGATTTTGTTATAAACTAAATCATAATTCTTTCCCATTTTTTCTCAAAAGATCTGTACTGTTGGAGTTAACAGTAGACTTAGCATTATGGATTTTAGGAAATCTCTCTCTGAAATTGCTCCTACTTCATGAACTCCTTTTAATTATTTTTATTTAGAAGGCACCATAAAATACATTACAGAATATTTGACAACGTGACCTGTCTTTACTATATGGTATTTTTTTTTTATTTCTAATGGTAGATTGCATAAATTAACATCAAAACTTTTTGTATCCTATATAGATTTAAAAGTATATTAAAAGATCAACATAAATTTTATAATTTCATGTAATGGAATGGAATTATTGCTTTTAATTAAATGAAGTGTTTTCAGGACTGGATTGCTGTCTATATTTTTAGTAATATCAAAGTCAAGTTATTGATGCATGAATAAGAAATCAAAACCTATGATATGTGGAAACCCAAACTGCCAGTAATTAGTGAATATTAGTTCCCTCAGTATTTTGGTTAGATTATTGACAATGGTAATTAGATTATAATAGCCCTTATAATTAGGATACATTTGAGCTTACAAAATTTGAAAACTCTCCTTTGTCATACCTGTGCTATATTCAGTAAATGTTAATCCCCTATTATGATCTCAGAAGTGCTTTTCTTCTTAACCAGCTAAAGGAAATGTAACCCTAAGCAATGTACTGCAAGAGTTTTAAAACTGCAGGTGAACTTTTACTTAGATAAAGAGATTAATGTTTTTTGCATGTGTGAACCAAAAAAAACCTGAATGCAGATGTGAGATATATATATATTGGATCCCCTCAAATGAGCACCTAATAGAACCTGTTATGCAGAAAGTATTACCTGAAGGAGCCAAAGGAATAGGAAATACAGGCAACCTGGACATTGCTGGAGAAAGGGGTGAAAATCACATGAAATGTCATGCTGTCTGCCAGAGATAAGGTCCACAAGCTGACCAGAGGCCACAAAGAGTCCTAATGGAAATGGGTCTGCTGATGAGTTTTTATATTGAGAAAAAGAACGATTATTTTGCTGGCATGACTTGGGGATGGCTGTGCCAGGTGAAGGGCTACGGTGAGTACGTAATGTTAAGTGATATTTTAATGTCCATAGATGAAGACCAAGACATGCATGACAAAAATAATTTGGATTTTTTTTTTTTTTTCAATGTTCTACCAGCAGAAGACATGCAGATATTATTCCAAAGAGGGACTCACTTGAGCATATAGGTAATGTGCTGGTGTAAGGATCAAGATGTAAAAAAACTAAGCCTGAAAATGAGTTATTTGAGACCCTGAGATCAAGTCCTGAAAGGAATAGCTTTATATTTTGAGCTAAAATATTATGAAGTTAAACAAACAAACAAACAGTAGGACTGATGAGAATTAAACCTATAGGGTTTGAGTTTCTATAGGAGACTAGAAATACAGTGTAAGAAACAAAGGCTATTTTTATAAATAATGCATAATCACTTAATGCTGACCTTCTTTCACAGCTCACATGTGATGGTTGCCTGATCCCCTTAATTTAAAGCAAACTCTGATCTAGGGAAAAATATGCAATGACACATCTACTTCCATGCAGCAGGCAATATTTTTCTGTAATCTGCATTTTATTTCACTATTTCTAGGTCAAAGTCCTGACACCAGTGCTCAGGTCCTTATAATTTTCTCCCTGCTCACACTTCCTCTACAGATCACCACATCTCACTGTGCTGAAAGCCCAGGGGTTATATTCTTGTGAGACCACTCACTTTTTCCCCAGGTGATGTTAGTGATTGTTTTCTCCCTTCCATTTTGCCTCTCTGGGTCTGCTCAGTAGGCCAATGTGTACTTCAAACCTCTGTCCCAGGTTCCTGCCCTAAACTCACCATCCAGGTGGCTTCACTTGTCCACCTCCTGGATTTTTACCTTCACCTCCTCTTATGCTGCAGTAATTCTGGTATCACTCCACTCACACCAGGTTAAAATTAGCAGTAGTAATTCTTTACTCTGCTATTATAAGGCTGTCTAGGGGTCACTCATCAAAGCAGTGAAGCAGATTGAAGGTTCCTAACTTTTTAGATGCAGCTATGAAGAAATAGCTGCATATCCTCAGCCTCTGGCACTGGCACATATTGTTAATTGTGGGCTGTCAGCCTGGAACCAAAAGGGAATCCCACTCAAAAAAAGTTACGTGCATCCAGCTCCCTGGCTAAGATGATGCCTTCCCTTGTTATTCTACCTGCATTCCCCTGCTCTGAGTGTTTAAGAAACAAGCCACTGTTACCCATGTCCTGTGTAATTCTGAACATTGCCAATGCACATCTGTTCCAAAAGCCCATGACCTTTGTGCCTCCCCACTTACCCACTTCTGTGCTTCAGTGTGTGCTGTAAAGCTTGATAAGCAGAAACTCACTGGCTTCTCTTTCCTCTGTCCATTTTCTTCTTCTTTATCCATACAGGTTTGTAAATGTGACAGAGAAATATGGCTCCACATAGGACTTTGGAAAACATCTTCCTTGGTTTATAAGTCTTTTCATTACAAGGTACACAAAGACAGCAACAACGCTCACAGAGGAGAAGGAAAGTAATTTTAATTCTATCAAGACCCCCTAATTCAAACGGCTTCAAATGTTAATAGGTTTCCAACGCAATACCAGCTAATCCTACACTGCCAATTTCTATAGTGGGAGAATCACCTGCCCTGACATGTTTAATGTGCTTTTTGTAACCAACCACCTTGAGCCGCGATCTCATCGGTTCTCATTAAGAAAACGAAGTGGAGGCAGGTCAGCCTGCGGACGGGAGTCCTCCGGGGACAGCTGGATGCTGCAGCACGCTCCCAGCAGGAGATACGTTCAGCCACTAAGAAAGTGGCACCTCAGCAGCCCCTGCCATCCCCCTCAGCCCGTGTCCTGCCACGGAGTTCCCGTGAGAGCCGGCAAATCTCCGCAGCTCCCTCCCACCCCCGTGTCACCCTCCTCTGGGCAGGGAGCAGATGAAGGAACTGCGACTTGCCACAGGAGGTGACACCCGCCCCTGCGGGCCCGCATTAAACTCACACCGCGGTGAGTGGCAGGAGACACTCTGCTAATAGAGGTTTTGTCCTCGGGATGGGAAATAAAGCGTTATCTGACTCACGGTCATTAAAAATCCCCCGGCACTTTTCACCGGGCCGGGGTTTAGCACCCGCATCCTGATCACATTCCAGCGCGTGTAATTGCATTTCACCTACTTAAATTCCCCTGGTGCACCAGATGAATTCTCCTATTCACCTCCTGAGCTGAAATCAGCAGCACCAGCAACACAAAGGTTGCTACTACACGCTGCCCTGCTGATGGCTGTGTTTTAGCAGAGAGCATCGCTTCCTCCATACAGAGCAATTCAAATTCTTTGCAGAGCATCTCGATGCATGCGAATGGTGCTGTACACACAGACAAAATAACCAGTCAATAACGGGAAAATTGGGTAGTATTAAAGGATTTCAAAATAAATTAGGCTACTCTCCCCACAAATCATTACCTTAAAAAAAATTAAAAAAAAAAATCAGACAACACGGCATATAGAAATTAATATCTCGGTCAGGTGAAGAAGTAAACATTTCTCTAATATAACTGAGAGTACAGATATTGATTTCTGAGCAGATAGAATACTGCAGCCTCTAGCAATCCTATGATTAAATCACCAGCTTCAGCTCTGGCATCAGTGTTTCCTGCAGTTTAAAAAAAAAAAAAAATTAAAATATATATGCAGAGGATATCTCCAGATCCCCAGAGCCACTCCTCTGAGTAAACTGGCAAAATGTAAATATTTCCCCGAGGGATTCTGATCTAGTGCTAGATTATGTGACTGAAGCTCATCATTTTAGTGCTTTGAACGGGAAGTAGTTTCTGCCTTTCAGACTTGATTTGTTAAAGCTCTGAATGGAAATAAATTAAAAACTGCAACCAGCCTCTATGACAGGGCTTTCTGAGCACTCTGCAGGCAAACAGATTTGCTGCTCTCACAGGTTCTGACCTGAGTCTCCAGAAAGTTAACACCACTCTTTCCCTTGGTTTTACTGGACTTAAACCAAGGCTTCCCACTTGGAGGCAGCAGGCACTGTTAAGATACAATACTCCCACTGCCAGAAATAGAGGGTTTCATATAACCCAACAGCATTAGCCACAACTGTGAAAAGCAGAGATCTTTTAAACCTTGCAACCTGTCACCAGAGCAATCTGTGCCATAAACTGTGCAAGAGGAGTACTGAAAAAAAACCCCACTGAAATCAGTGAGCTGGGTTAATTTAGAGGAAAGCAAAACCTGCAGATACCTTGGTAAGGCAAAGCTGGTTTATTATTGATCACTTCATTTCTAATAAATTCAACATTCAGTTCAAGAAAGTTTGTCATCTTACCTGCCTTGCCCACTTTATCTTATGGAAGAAGACAAAAAAAACATTTTATAAGAAGATTTCTTTAAAGCTGCCTTAAGTGGCTTAGATATTCAGTGGTATACAAAGGGACACATTTTCCATTTTAATTTAAAACAATGAGAAGCTAGAACATTAAAACTATTGAGTTTTTAATGTATAAATTAAATGAGGAACTTAAATGACAAGGCCAAGAATGAAGCACTATTAAAACAGCAGCCCCGAGCAGAATGGTCTGCTAAAAAGGGGTAGAGAAGAAATTCTCTAAATATTAATAAAAAAAGAGAAGTTACTGAAAATTAGGCTTCTTAATTTAACACCATTTATTCCTTAGAAATATTTGCTATTTAAGGCCTAATATGCATTAAATATTTATGAAATCTTTATTACAGGAATAATAACTTTTGAATTGCTGAAACAACAGGACAAAGAAGTCCTGCACTGGCAGATTTGATTGCTAGAAAATTAACAGTCCAGAGGGAGTTCCTTCCAGACCTACATACCCAAGCAATTTATGCCTCATGTCCTGGTTACTCCTGACCAGTGCCATGGGAACATGGAACGGGTCACAGGCAGTGCTGCCTGAAACACTTGATTCCTGCCAAGACATGTTTGGTCACTCCAGGAAACAAAAACTTGTTAGTGCAATTATTACTAACACTGTGCTATAGTAAACAGACTGTAGAATAAAAAATGTACACTATAGGGAGCTTGTGCTACATGAAGACTCTTTTCCTGGCAAGAATATTTCATCAAGAAAATATTGTTCATACCACCTCTCCCTCATTGTTTCATTTGAGGAGGTATATACATTACATAAAATGTATAAATGTGCCCTCATTTTACATCTTTCCCTTTGTTCCTTCCACCTTCCCTGCCTTCCTAGCATGATTTTATATCTCTTCATGACACTGATGCTGTCCCAAAGGGACCATGTTTTGCTAGTGTTTGTTACTATGGTTATCGATATTTTCAGCCAATCGTTTAATGTAAACTTTTTATTCAACTCAGAAGTATTTTTATTTAAATAATGAAAAATATCTACTATTTGTCTTATACAAGTATAAAGGCAATATGATTTAGCAATCAGCAGCAAATCTATTATTTTCATTCTTCTGAGCTCTAACAAGCTACATTTCATTATTTTCAAAACTAGTAGTCAGAATGGTTTGGTTACTCCTAAATACCTGTAAGCGCTTCCTAAGCATCTTTCAAACAAACACAAAATCATAGTCAACTGAAAGCATGGCAGGAATCTTAAATTTGGAATTCCAAGAAACATTTCTATTTATGAACAGAGAGACACAAGTGGCTCAGTATTTATTAGATTTAGTGTGTTCTTGCCTTGCAGGCTTTACAGTGGAATAATGCAACAGATCTTAGCAAATGCTTAAATCACTTCTGCTATTGACCTTGTCCTGCTATCATCCATCACAAGGAAAGTTCTCTTTTGATGTACATATCATAAGCTTGTCTGCACTTTCCAGCAACACATTGAGAAAATGAAGGAAACGGAAAAGTAATAGCAAAAGCAACGGCATTGTTTTTCCCTTTTGAAATTTCCTGAACTGCACTTTGCTTTCAAAGCAGTAAGTAAGCTTTTCTGGGCATGTTCTAGAAAATAACAGAGGATTCGCTCTCATAGCTTGAGAAACAGGGTTTTCTCATTTTGTGTTAGGCATACAAATGTGATGCCTGCATTTTTATACTTACTCAGCAATACTCTTTATGCCACCCCTTGTAGCCACACGATGAGCAGGATTATATAATTTGCACACAGGGGGAACAGATCCCTGTGGCCTCGCCACGGGTGGATAAGGGAGCTTTTTGCTTTAGTCATTAGGTTGAAGTGTGTTTTGCCCTGCTTAGTTGACATTGCTCTGTGTGTCAGAGCATTTCAGTCTGAGAAAAGAAGGTGAACCTCACCAGCTCATCTCCCATTTCATACAATTTCTCCTCTAGGGAAGATATTCACTGAATTTAGCTGTTTATTACTGCCAGTGAAAAAACTTTTCCTGACACTGTCAAACTCCCTCTGAAAGCAAAAACTGCTCTTTCCTCTGACCCAAAGAGTCTCCGTACTTAAGGCAGAACCCACGTTTAGTTTCACAGAGTAGAATTTTAAATTTCAACAAACTATTTTACAGTCCTTAGGCTCTCATCTCCATGGCAACCAGGGACATTGGGGAAAATCTTGAAACTGTGAGTAGACACACACTTTATATTTTATTAATGTAATATTTCCTAAAAGAAAGTCCAGGTGACTGTGAATCCCTTCTTTTCCCTATACCTATCTTGGCCTTCCTTTCTAATGTCTTCTTGCTCCAACTTCAGCACAATCAAAATAATGCCTCATCTTTTTTCTTTCTCTAAGGATCTTTCTGTTAGTCTAGTCTGAAATTCAGGACAACCCTAGTTTTTTTCTCCATCTCAGTTACGCAACTTTTCATCTTTTTTTTAGTTGTCCATCCGTATGATCTCACTCAACATAATCTAGATCTTGAAGATTCTTCAGACACAAGGTATTTAATAATTGGGCTGACCAGAATGAGAGAAGGAGGTTTTCACCCAGATCTTCATTCTTGTGTGTCTCAGCTGCTGCAGCTTCCACCCCTCTGGCCTAAACGCCATATGTCTTCACTTTTATCTGCTCACTTTTTTCTGCCAAAGTAACTGTTTTGGCTCATACATTTCTGGCACCATCTCCCTCATTTATCTTTGCAAACTCCTTCCTGACTGCAAGAGATTTTATGGCTTAGCCATTTTATAGCTACTATTGTCAGCAGTATCGGTGCTAAAGGTTGGATGGTAAAATTGACTATTTGAATAATATGAAGGAGAACAGCAGCACCTTTTTAAAATGCATACAACCATATTCACTGTTCCTGCTTCTGTTTTGCTCAGAATCAAGTTGCAGCTGCTGGTGAGGCAGCAGTTCTCTGTTGCTTTTCACCCTTTTCCCTCTTCCTACCTATAAACACCTCACAGGTATAAGGCAGTTTATGTGCTATCACCCCAGCTTAAAATATTTTTTTTTTTCCAGAAATTGTTTCACTCCCACCTTATTCTTCCTTTCTTACTTTGACATATCAATTATCTCTCATAATATCTCTCCTGGAAGTTCTACAGAACAAGATAATTTTTTTCTTTTTCTTTCTGTGCTTTCGTATGAAAATGTACAGACCATGATGCTTGACCATGCAAAGCTTGAATCCTTGGATGTTACTACAGGGTAAACAATTATCTCTAACTGAGAGAAGAGGCATATTTGCATCACGTAGAACTCATGCTGGGGAAATAAGGCAGTCAGACTAATGTGGATCAGCATAAGTGGATCCTGAAAGACAAAATGTCATTTATTCTGTTGCTCCTTGGTATTCCAGTGACCACAGAATAGCTGTTGGTTCTTAACTGGAGTAATTTTTTGAGGTTTGTTTGGGTTTTTTGTTTGTTTATTTTTGTTTGGGTTTTTTTCTCCTCTATATATTTGATTTCCCTACTGAGGACAAGGAGTCAAGCCTGGGAAAATATATCCTGCTTTTTAATCCATTCATACAACAGTTGGAAAAAAAAATAAAAATAAATCACTCAGAGATAAAAAAAACCTTACAGGAACAGTGGACCATAAACATTCTATTTTTTTCATAATATATTACATTTAGACGTAGAGTGCAGCTCTGCAACACTGCTTGGGGCTTTCAGCATTAACTGATGTTTCATGTGATTGCATTAGTTACCTTCTTTTTTAAAAATAAAATTTAATATATTTTTGTTAGTGCACCATCAGATAGCTAATAAGGTATAAAAAAAGTCATTAGTTTAACCTCAGAAAGATATCTTAACTAGTGAACTATAAAATTCTGAGCTCTTTTAAGCATCACCTGGAGAACTAGGAGGCATCTTGCCTCTCTTTAATTCACAAATCTGAAATTGAATATCCTGCATACTTGAATAAGCAAGTAATGAGTGCTGCTTATGCAGTTAGCTCATAGATGTGGTCACTGCCAGAAAGGGCAAGGAAGAAGCAGCATATGTGACAAAAAAGAAAATATATTAATGAGATTTCAAATGCCAAGTGAAAATCTGAAGACATCATATGTTTAAAGTAAAACTAAGGAGTATTTTTAAATTTTTTTTAAATTTAATTTTTTTCAGTTTAATTTTTTTCGTCTAAAATCATCTAAATATGACTTCAGATCATCACCTAAAGATGACTTTAGCTAAGGAACTCTGTCATCTCATTAAATAAGTCCAGCCAAACAATTTTGTCTGCGCAGCTGAACGTGTATATCCAAAGAGACTTCCAGGGGAGCCCATGGGACTCCATGTAGGTTTCAAGAAGAAAGTTACAGGATAAATTAATTAAATCTTGTTTGTATTCTGTATAACCTTATAATTAGCATTGTTTACATATCTCTATCTCTCCACAGAGGTACATACACAGCTAAAGGCTGGTCATTTGCAATGGTTCTTTGTTGAATATTGAAAAAAAATCAAATATTAATGGCAAGTACAGTTACATTTCTTTGAATATGGACCATTTTAAACAGCAGAAACTTGTTCAGAAAAAAACACTAAGAATCAAACTCCATGCTTCAAAGTCCAACTTAGTCCCTCCTCTGTTTTGTATGAACCAGCATGTGGGAAGCTGCCAAATATACAGGGATAGCAAGCAGCTGAACAATAAATTGCAAGTTAACATACCTTTAGATATAGCTGGCATGGAAATATAAAATAAAAACGTATTTTCAGAACTCTTGAACAGAGATCTAAGAGATCAGAATTGCAAATTTATTGAAAGATATGGAATAAATTATACCTGATGAGCACTAATATGTGCTTGAATGTGGACCCGTGATTTTGTAACACAAACCTTTCATATTCTGTCTCTATCATTTACAACAATTCTTCATTATGAAATATATCAGAGATGGGGGAAAGAAAGGTATATAAAATCTTTTGCCACGTTTACTACAGCAAGCCTGTATCATATTTTACAGTCCTTAAGCAAAAATAGGCAAAGTTTTTCTACTTATCTTCTTAAATAACAGCAGAAATAAGACCAGGTATTTGGCTTTCTCTATTCTTGAATAATCCATTGTTTTCTTGTCCATTTTACCATTACATCTCAGATGAAATCTCAACTTATTCTTCATGCTGCTAACCCATTTTTTTGCCATTGCAATTATCTCTAAGTTTCTTATATGTATAAGGAAAGCATTTGGGGACTGAATTCTTATGAAAAGATGACAGAAGAAAAAGCATAATTTAGTCTGAGAGCCAGATTCTCCACAGCTACCTTACAGCAAAGTATAGAATTAAATAATAGCAATGCTGTACAACTGGCAGTATAGTTTGATCTTTCCCCTCTCCTTCTGTTTTCTTCAACAGAACCATCAGCAAGGATAAAATAATATAGGTAATTTTTATGCAAATTGAAACATACCCACACAATTCATTAGAATAAGTTACTATTTTTCAGAAACCCCATCTCTCTGGATATGAATACAGTTAAACAAATCATTCCTGCTTCCACCTTTGGACACAGTCACACATGCTGTGCATTCCTTGCTGTCTGGGCATAGGCACAAAGTTGCTTAAAAAAGAAAGATTCCCTTAAATTCTGTGATTTCAGAGCCCTAGGGTGAATGTATGGAGACAGCCCCAGTCCCACAGCTTCTGCCTTTTCTGCTTTTCATAGGTTTACATCAGTCGACAAATACAGTTCAATAATCCACATCTCAGTTTCTTGAATCTCAGAAGACTAAGGACCATCTTTCTAACTTCTGGAAGCTGCACTTAGTATTTGAATAGCTTAAGATCAATGCATTTAGTGCTGACAGCTGTTTATCACACCCAGCTAAGACAGAGTTCAGCTGAAAAGACCCCTCTGATGTAAGAAGGGCTGTTAGGCATCCTAATTGATACAGTAAACTAAACACCTCTACTCTCTACAGTCGGGACTAGCAGGTTGCCACATCAACAAGGTGGAAAAGCAGAAATAAAAGCCTTCTGTTCATAAAAGATCGTGGGATTCCACTCTTCAGTCTTTCACAAAAATATCCTGGAGTGAGTTTGTTGTGCTTGACGGTGAGAACTTGGCCAAACCATCTGTCTGACGGCAGACTTCAGCTAAACACACACCTGTGCAGGTGCTGAATAAAGCAGCCTGATCCATCCAGCTAGAGTGAGCTGAGCTGCAAAGACATCTGTTGCCATTTTGCTAGAGACCTGGATATCTGCACCTCCCCCATGGCTTGTGGGGTTTTTTTCCCCAACAGGGAAGGCATCACCTCTCCAGACCTGCTGGCAATGCTCTGTCTCATGCAGCCCAGGAAGCTGTTGGCATTTGGTGCAAGAGTTCATCACCAGGACATGGTAAACCTGGTGTCCATCAGGGACCCCAGGTCTCCTCTTCAGACCTGCTGCTTTTCAGACAGCCAAGCCTCTACCTGTATCAGTGTTTGAGGTTACTCTTCTCGAGATGTGGGACTTTACGTTTCCTTTTGTTTGAAATTTCCCCCCAACTTGCTTCACCTGCAGTAAACTATTAAATTATTTGGAGCACAAAGGCCTGTGCACAAATGATGAGCTGAGCCTAAGAAACAGCATCACAGCAAATGCAGTTAGAGGGGAGAAAAAAACTGGAGTAGCTTTGCAGAATGACAGCAGGAGTAAAGAAGTTGTTAATGGTACTCAAAAATAGTGACAGAATATTCTTCATTTAGCTTGTAAACTTCTATCATAAAACTATGCACATGCCAAGGCAATTGCAGGACACAGGCCTGAAATACTCCTTTTCCTTTGCAAACTTGACCCTGGAAGTATGCTCAGGTTTTAAATAATACCAAGGACTTATAAAATGTTCACTTAACCAACTAAGTGTGGATTCAAATATTACATGTATTGTAAACAGAGCTGACAACAACAGCAGTAAGTAGATACTGAGTCATTTCCCATGACAGGACTGTCTCTTCAGCTGATTGTACTTAGACTCTTTTTTAGACCCCAAATCTGAAAATTTTTTTTTTAATTTTTTTCCCCTCTTTCCTGTGCAATGAACATATTTCTGCTTCTTCCAAGATAAATTAACTTTGACAAAGGGATCATCCTGAGAGTATTGAAATTGTTCTGCAATAAGACACCCTCCTCCTCCTCCAAGTTAAAAGCTTTAAGGATCTCAGTTCACACATATGCAGAAGCAAGTTGTTAGAATTTGGATAATGTCCAGCATTAGATACCACTCAAAGGTGTTTCCTGAAGTTAATTCTCTTAGATATGATGACTCCTTTGCTACAGAAACTCAGAAGTGAGAGCAAGGACAATGGCAACACAGAAGAGAGAATGAGATCATTTTTCCAGTGCATAGCAAAGCAACACATTCCCTCCTAGACATCACCCCTTGAAACAGTCATGCAAATTTAAAAAGCTTCCTCCTTCCTGTCAGAAGTACGCAAATAAAAGGTACCTACAGTCATTAAAGAGGTACTTCTGCACATTTACTGTAGTCACTTTAACCCTTTGGGCATTTAACTGTATTCTGGCAGAAATCAGAATGAATTTCAGGTGACACCAAGCTCTACAGATAAAGGTCCATTACAGGAAACACAAAATCCCATATTGACATCACGTACAACAGCAGAATCACCAGCAATTGGTTGCAGCTGGTTGATAAGACAGTTATCCAGACAGTCAATATAGAAGTGTCAAATATTGCAAAGTCAACATGCAAACTGATATGCAAATCCATATAGGAACACACAGGGATTTAAAAGAAAACCCCAAACCAAACCAAAAAAATACCAAGCAAGCATTTACAAATTCTCCTCAGAGAACCTACAAAACATTTATCTTTTAGAAATTTTCAATCCTAAGCACTTAAAAGATTTTTGGTCCATGCTGGATTCTAGCTAGCAACGAGTTTCTTTATAGACCAAAGCTGGCAGTGGATTCCAGTACAGCAGTCAATCCCACTGACAAGCTGTAAGGGGACAAGCAACCATAGTATATGCAGTGTTTCTGCCCTTGTAAACAAGTCCACTAATTTTCTTTGTGATTGTAAGGCAATAAAGCAGATGAGATAAAATTATAGTTGGATGCTTATGAGTTTGTACTTTTAGTAACAGCTGACTTAATAAAAATACTAATTAAAATACTTCACAAGGATCATACTAAAGTTCCAACACACAGGGCTGAAAGAAAAACTATTGGTGACTCTGTATCAGAATGTTAAAGTCCCCATTATTACATCTATCTGTAGGAGAGTTGAAATTACAAGCTTCTACCTAAAAAGTAGCACCAGCCCTCTAAATCCCAGTGAGTTCCACACAACACACAGCCACACAGCCTACATGCCTCAACATATTTCCTGGAGATTATTTAAAAGAGACTGCAACATGTATTTCAGGAGACATAAAACCAAAGGATGGATTTAGAGTGCTTGAAACAGTAGCCTGACTGAATTTCCCACAAAACTAGGAAACGTTTTGTGTATTAAATATTTAGGCTGTTGGTGATGAGGAGTACCTGGAGAAATTATGGCATATGTCTTAATCAGAATAATTTCCAGGGCAAAATAATCTTGAAATTGAATGAATTAGCATAGAAAGGAGTTTCTTGTTAGAACTCTTTTCAAAGTATTGCAGTTGTGAAGAAAAAACACCATCTGAATTGAGACTAGATATGCAGCTGAAAGAAATTTCCAGCCTCAGGGGGAAAAAAAAAAAAAAAAAGCACCTTAAACAGTGAAATGTAAAAAATAGCTAGAACACCAGAAATAATGATTAAAAAATTCCTTTTCAATCTAGTTTATATCCAGCTGCTGTCTCTGTAAATGCATCTGGATACCTAATACGACTGAGGCATCTAGAAAAAAGTTTCCCCTGAGAGGGGAGACTGAACCTTTCTGGTAAGAATCTTTCAAATAATGGACAACAACAACTTTCCTTCAGACAGTTAAAGCAATAGAGAAATATTTGATTCTGCTAAAATCTGAGTTTTGGTTCTCTGTTGTGAGTATGTTGTAAGTATGGGCACAAGCAAAGACAAGGGTCTGTTCCTAAAAGAGACTGATTGTCCAGGGCCTCAAAGTGCATCATGCTGACCACCAGCGTGATGGGGTAAACAGAATAAGGCCAGGGACTAACTCCTTGTTAGTACCTGGAAATGGATCATGACAGCCACGGATCACAGACCATGGTACGGATATCAAAACAAATACAGTTACATCTAGGCACTCACCCCAAGGCCCTAATGACTTAATAAAAACTACTGCAACTCCAAGAACTTAATAGACTATAGCAGCAAAGGGAATTAATATTTCCAAAATCACAGGAATGGTCTAAAATTTCTGGGAAAATTCCACATTTCTGGAATTGACCTCAGAGAAATTGTAAATATATAAATATGGTAGATGAGGGCAGAGAAAATATTTTAATGACTGAAATTCTTCAGAAAGATCAAAGTCTAAAAGTTGCACATATGAATGATTTAAAAGATACATTCATAAAAAAATAGTTATATTTTATTTTAATTTACAGTCTTTGCTATATCTGTTTAGTTAGATAGAAATTATAAAGCATAAAGACCTCAGATTCCAATGAAATCAAGAAGAACTTTACCTTTAGTTTATTTGTGGCCAGAATTTTACAGAGTTTGAAAGGAGGACTTTCCAGAAGGTACTGTAGTGCAACTAAGTAAGGTAGTCACATCTTCCCAGTCCTCTGCCTCTCATTTCTTACATTATCACTGATTTTTCCACTAAAAGTTTTCCTGAATCAAAGTTTCCTCTAATAACATGACCCTTCTTGAGTATGAAACACATCTAAATAAGATGACATATTTAGATGGTAGGTAAATCCTTAATGCCAACACAAACAACTTCAGAGAAGGGAAAATGCCGTTTTATTCTTAAAAGGAGAGCAAAATACCAACCGATAAACTGGTCAAACAGGGCTTGATCACAATTTATTTCTGACCTTTTAATGTCATCTGTTCCCAACGATTTGCTGTCATTTCTGCCTAGCTCAGACCCGAGACATGTCCCAGATGTGTTTAGCTTTTTGTGGCTACTTAACTTTCAACCTCCATTTCCAGGATTGAAAGATAAGTAACTAATTGTCACCGAGATATCCAAGGGTTTATCAGCTCTCCAGACCTACCGAGTTGGAAAAAAGCCCTTCCACTCGGAAGCTTTGTGGCACTCATTCTGCATGGGGCAGAGTTTTATATTGTAACTTGTTTACAGCCTACTGCTGTCAGTGGCGTTAGGGAGGGCCAGGATGATTCCCTGCCTGCTGTTCTGTTAGGCATTAACCACCTTCATTTTAAACTCACCACGTCTGTCCTGAAGTGGAACAGAATAGACTCACTTAAAAATCCACTAAATATGAACAAAGATGAACCTCTCCATTGTTACATTCCTCTCGAAGTGTGACTGATTGTTATTCAAGAGACACATTGTGTTTGTGTGTGCCCACCTGGTACACACACAATGCTGGGCCGGTACAGAAAATTTCTCTGCCGGTGTTTGTGCTGCCGAGGGTTTTAGCTTGTATCACTTTGCTTTTTATCCTTCCATATAATATCTGAGAGGTTGACAAATCACAGATGCTGCAGGAAGGTGAAAAGAACTAATTTCAACACGATTCTGCACCTTTCTGTGCTTTAAAACAGTAATTTATAAGGAAGCATTAAACACTGTTGAGAAAAATGCCTCTTCGGAAGACAGGCAGAAGCCCATGCAGCTACGAGGATTACATCAAGATAACAACAAAATGCTTCAACTGTATGCTCACAGTTTAGAAAAAGAAGGGGAAAAAAAAAAAAAAAGCCACACATCCATCAAGTCTGTTGTTTATCCAAAGCAGTTATTGCCCTTGAGTTACATTTCTAGACCTTATTGAAGAACAAGCGATACATTGTTAACGTTTAGATCAATAAACAATTATTGTTCTTTGTGAGATGCTGAAAGGGGATTTAGAGACTTTACAGGTAAGAGGCATAATTTACCAGTGGCTGTCAAACAAGTGCAGCACGTTCTTTCTCCTCACCCCCCTCCCCTTTCTCTCTGAAGGCTCTGGCAGAGATTGCGTCTGACCCCAGCTTATTGCCCTGTGCTGTGACACCCCATGGGGTCAGCAGGCTCCCTCAGCCCCTTCAAGTGGCAAGTGTGGCTGTGGCAGGGATTTTGAGCACCTCTCACCTGCAGCTCCCCAACAGCTGTGATTCATCTCAACTGTTGCTCCGTCAGCTTGTTATGATTGTGGCTTTTAAATAAAATAAGGGTATCAACTGACAAGTTCGCATCCTTGCAAGTACATAAATAATGCTGCACGGTTAGGGGCTTCTTCAAACTGAAAAACACAACAAGCCCTCTCCTTTCTTCAGAAGTGAAGTAATTAACATTGCCAGCCACAAGCATTTTGTAAATAATGAATGGCCTGAAATCCCAAACACTGCGTCTGTCTCTGTCGGGCACACCCACGAGCTCTGGTTTTCATCCTTGCCCACTTACAATGGTGTTTGTACAGAAAACTCCTGGAGTGGGACATTCTAGCCTTTTCTAATAATAAGGTTATTAATTCAGCTGAGTTTACTAACCAGCGTAGCGTCGTCCTGTTTCTTGCTTCTCACTTTCTCACTTGCTTAAAGAATCTTCTAAAAAACATCCCCTCCCTCTGCCTTGGTATTGCCTTTACAAGGCTTAGTTTGATCAATTGCATCAAGAACGAAGCTTAGATTCATGAGTGTGGTAGGATCTATAAAATAGATCATAAATTGTTTCTGAGGGAGCTTAGTAATAATAGTTTGCTAACACCTGCTACCACTAAACACTCTCTTGTCTGATTTTTAGAATCACAAGAGCAACTGAATCCCAAAAACCCTTAATAACAATGTGTCACCAAAACCAATTATTGTGAACCGAGTAAAGCATGAGCCTAATTGATGTTTTCTGCAGATCACTGGTGTTATTGAAATAGCAGCCAGTGCCCTCAGACCAGACTCTGCTTTCCCTTGTTCCAATACAACTCAGATGCTCCAGGGCCAATTCGTGGAAACAAATCAGAACCTTGTAAATATGCAGCAACTTTCACTTAGAACTGATATCAAAGTGCTGTACAAACACTAAAAGTTCAGTTAATGGTATGTTTTGTGAATAAAAGAACAGAGCAGGAAGCTCATATTTAACTATTGCAAAAGACTTTGCAAAAGCTCTGGATAAAAATCAAGGAACCCTAACTGATCCCACCCCAACCTCTGAACACGGGGCTGACAACAGCTTCGTACTTCATTCCCAGCTAATAATTATTCACCTTGCACTTACATCTAAATACACTAACACATTATGCCTTATATCCCATCTTGTAAGATTAAACACATTTCATATGTGTTGTATCTGTATGTAACCTTGTGCTTTATTTTTCCCCTCAGTTTATTTCCTGGGCAGGGAAGTGTGGAGCTACCAGATGATTTGCCATATCAACACTCACTGTCTTGCACAGAAATCTACATGAAACACCAAAGAGAAGCACACCCTTGACTACACAAACAAACTCGTGGTAGGAACTATCTCACCTTAATAAATAAATATGGAACAGTATACGAACAAAGTGTCTTACCATATATATATTTAAAGTATCACAGATTAGCATAATTTTCCCCAACTCTTTATTGTCCTCCAGCAATCAACTAGATTGGCAAGATTAAAAGAAAATAAAAATTAAAGGTGGAATCAAATTTACATTTGTATTTTAGAACCCCTTCTGTGGAACCTCTCAGAGGTTCTGAACAAACAATAAGAATTCAAACTAAGTAGTTTTTCAAATGGTTATGAGCGCTCCTAACGCAGTCACACTTGATGTGACAAGGGAGATTTTAAGAAAGAACTAAAAGTACTTCTAGATATGATAAGAAATCTCAAGTGTTACTAATACTACACCAGAGAGTTCTGTCTGGGCAGGCTACATCTGTTATCCCATTACTGCAGATATGAAATACTAATGATGCATAGACTGTGGGAACTGACCCAAACTTACTCCTTTGGTAACTCACAGCAGACAGGGAACAATACACCCAGAAAAATCTGAAGAAATTGGATGTTTCCCAGGGCAAGGGTGACTCTCTTGTCCATGAGGTGTTGTTTCCACTATCTGCTGGTTGTTCCAGGGGAATGACTACATTCCTCCCCCATTTCCTCCACTCCCCAAAGTGGACCCAGCAAAACAGAACAGGGCTGCATCACCTACAGTATTCCCATTAATTTGGTAGCAGTAATTCAGGTGTAGGAAGAGCAGTCCTTTTTAGTGCTTCTCCGTGCTCTATGTTCCTTACCTCACATAATAAAATATATCACATATATCCTACTGATTGTGTCCCCCCCTCCTCCTCACCTTAGTTTCTCCTTTTTGTTACATAACTTTTGCTCAGCTGGATTTGGAGGTTGAAGGGAGGGTAAGTTTATCCCAGGATATACTGGTTGATTGCTGACTGTGATTTTATGAAGTGGTACAACATTATTTTTCACTTTAATTTCATTCTTCCTCTCTTCAATTTATCCTGAGGTATCAGCACTTCCAGTCCACCCCTCTTCCATCTCAGTGAAGAGCCAGAGGCATTTTGGAAATATCTTTGAAGTGGATACAAGCACCAGGAGCAGGGATAAAACAAAGCACCTTCCTCAAGAAATCCTAAAAAGACACACAATCTCCACAGTTACTCCACAGAACTACTCAAATCAGCCCAGGACAGTACTATGGAATGAAGCAAAATTGAACAAAAAAGTTTAAGGTAGAACACAGAAAAGAACTGCATAGTATTCTCTAAGGAATTTACCATAATTTTAGTTCTTTAATTTTTTTTTACATTGCTGTACAAATGCAGAAAATCTTTGCACTTCCTTATCTTCCCTGATGAAATTTTTCCTTCTTAATTGATCCTCAGTAACCATTTTAGATTACCTTGATGAGTGATAACCTATCAGACAGGCATTAATTCATTTGATATCTTACTACTGAGTTCCCAAATGGTTTTGGAAGCACAAAAATAACACAAATCAGAAAACGATCACTGAGAAGCAGATTTAGCTCCATAGAATAACAAACAGGATCTCTTTCTCCACAGTCACAGAGAAATTATTTCCAAACTGTATCTGAGACTGAGACCTGCAACACATCCTGTATTTATATCAACAGGTCTCATAGAATATATACCTCACACTTATTGCCCCCTTTTTTTTTTTTTTTTTTTTTTTTTTAAATATTGGCACTGTAACAGCAGAATGACTGCATGGACTGCTTCAAAGTGACATTTATAAAGAGCAATTTTTTTGGCAAGTAACCTTTAAATTGATTTTTTTTTACTTTACATCATTAATTTACATTTCTATAGCTATGACATGTAGTTGTTTTGGAAAACTGTCTCGATACACATATGTTTCCATGATCTCATCAGGCAGTAGAATTTCTTTCCTTCAGAAAGTAACTCTGGCCTTCTCACCAGACTCTTCCCAGCTATTTACATTTGTCCATACCATCAGAATAAACCAGAAAACAACCAAATTGAAAGACAGCATTCAGTTTTGGGGAGATTAAAGGCTACTTTTT